>NC_051154.1:8469186-8563047 GCF_013339745.2 Dermacentor silvarum | reverse complement strand
TGACCATCCTTGCTGTGGCATCGTCCTTTGCAAGCGTCAGCAGTTAAAGAATAACCGACCAGATATTTTTAAGGTCCAACAATAACATTTGCTGTGCAATGCATTTACACAACATTTGCAGAGTCATGCAAAAGACCTCGCATGATCTGTGCATGCTTTCCCTACACACCGCATCCCCTTGTGTAGAAAACTATCTTTGATCTAAGTGTTCTTGTAAAATACACATACAGCTAATTGAATCTCGGGGGAAATGGAGCTGTAGTAACTTTGAAGTGCATGTTTCACACAAAATTATCAAAGATATAGCTGTAACACATACATAATGTAATGTAATGCCCCCTCTGTAATGCCTCCAGGCCTTCAGGGTACTACTAATAAATTAATGAAAATGATGTTCACTCCTGTAATTTAAAGTAAAACTGTGTTATTTCATATCAACTGTCATTTACCTGTTTAAAATATGTCAACCAACATTATATCTTCTGAAAAAAAAAGAAAATGATATTTAGCCTCAACATGGGGAGTGATTGAACTTTGCAACATGATGTTTGAACTTCGCACTCACAAGCCGAGTTACTACGAGCAGAATATTCTCTACAAAATTATTGTTCTTGACGACTATTGCAAAACTTGGTATGTTATGTGAAGACTAATCTTTCATGGTTTCTTCAATTAATTAGTTTTATTGCAATTTTGATTGCTTTCAGCCACAAGAAATACATACAAAATTCAGTCAATAATAATTTTTATAGCAGGAAATCTAATTCTTCGACAATAAATAGTTTCACATCGTACCTTTTTAGGAGTGTACGCTAGCTGATAAAAGTACTTTAAAGAGAAATAAATGTTTAACACTTAGTGGGAGTTATGACAAAGTTGAAAAAAAATGGCTTGAATAGTATTGCACCACTATTTCGTCAGTTATATTTCACACGAGCACGTAGTCACTAACGATCGCGAATATTGCAGTTCCATTTTCATAAATAAAAGAAACGTTCATTGTGCTTACGTATGGAAGGACAGGCCATCGCGCCGATTTTCTGTTCGATTAGGGCATCCTGGCACAAAACACTTCACGCAGGTGCGCCTACTGTTGACGGGAGTTCTCGCCGGTCTGCTAAGAGGCCGAAGACTTTGAGCAGATCTCGAGCAAAAGTGTCGACTGCGCTACGGGCCGGCACGGCCCTAAATATGTTCGGAGTCTCCGGCTCGCCAGTCCATCCTTGGGCACAAGACGGGACGCATTTTTTCCCCGTAGGGACAGTCGCTTCGGACCCTGTACGCTCGCTTAATCGCGTGCACATTTTGCGGGGGCGAAAGCCATCCTTGTTTCCCAGAAGACGTCGTCAAACGTAACGAATCGTCGTCGGAAGGGCGGCTTGGTTGCCTTCACACGTTTGCAGGGCGAAAGGTTCCCTCGTTTCCCTGAAACCACACCGAAACGCAACCAGTCGTCCTTGAGGTGGTCCTCCCGGGTTGTTTGGCGCAATGCCGGTTAACCGACGCCTTCGTTCGCAACAGCCTTGGCGCCTGTCTGCTAATTAAGCGGCGAGACTCAACTGCTTCACACACTCGAATTCCTTCACTAACCTCGGCGCGCGTTTGCCACGCCGAGTATGTGCGCATATTCCGAAACCCCCGCAGCAGACAAAACCGAAGCCACCGAAGCGAGCCGAGTAAAATCTACCGCTTGCCTATCACGTGAGGGCCTATTTCCCATCATCCCATTCCTCTAAATTTTTTATGACTAGGCTTCAAGATTGTCACGTGACGCTCCCTCCTAGTTTTTTTCCTTCCTCCATGCCTATAAGGCAAACGCGCAGGGGCAGACGACCCGAGCCTCCGCCAGTATGGTGGCGCCATCTAGGTAAGGTACCTGCAAACGCAACGTGCGCAGGCGCAGACGACGAGATGCGATTCAGACGAGGCGCGCAATCAACACGCTGCAGAGCCTCCGCCAGTAAGGTGGCGCTATCTAGTTAAGGTGCCTGCAAACGCAGCGTGCCGTGCCCGTCATGTAAGTTGCAGTTGTAAGGCTTGATCGGGCTCAGCAGACTGCTGTGCAGAGAGCATTAGAAGCCGCAGCTCGCAGTCGACGCCGGGCTTGCAATTCAGATCGTTCCCGTCAAAACGAGGCTAACAGACTGCCGCGAAGACCCTGTTGTGCCTGCTGCCCAAATCGGAGCTTCTCTTGAGCCGCTCCACCAGCTTACGCTGGGACTGTGCTGCGTATGCCGCGCGGGACTGTGACTTTTTTTTCTTGTGCAAATGCTATACGTGTGCAGCTGGTGGCGGTTTTTCTAGCACGTTTATTATTCGTGCACACGGGACGCTAAACGTTTTATTCTGGTATGTTTTAAGCAGCATGAGTCGCACAAACACGCCTTTCTGTGACATCGCTCCAGAGGGGGAAAAACACGTTATCTGCGTTTGTTGTCTAAAATACTTTATATCTAAAAGGCAAAATAATTTTGGAAGCACGTTCGCAGTTGACGAAATCAGCCAGCAATTTTTTGTACGAAAACGTTGTTGCAGACGCACCCGCCGTGGTTGCTTAGTTGCTATGGTGTTGGGCTGCTAAGCACGAGGTCGCGGGATCGAATCCCGGCCACGGCGGCCGCATTTCGATGGGGGCGAAATGCGAAAACACCCGTGTACTTAGATTTAGGTGCACGTTAAAGAACCCCAGGTGGTCGAAATTTTCCGCAGTCCCCCACTACGGCCTGCCTCATAATCAGATGGTGGTTTTGGCACGTAAAACCCCATAATTTAATTTTTTAATTTTTTTGGTGCAGACAGAAAGAAACAAAACAAGAACAGTAAATAAATCACCTGCATTTCCGTAACATGCCATCTGGTGCAAAACTGCCAAACTAGGCAATGACAATCTGATAAAAGAAAGTCGCAGTTTCCCTCGAAAGGCGAGCCATCGATTGCGATAGCAAAAGCGTAGACAGCTATACGAAGTAAGGATAGTAGTTTATCGGCCGTATAAACTTGCAAACATTCGCTTACTATCTAAATTAACGAGCATGGTGTCGGCGAGCACAGGCAGACATGATCGCCTCACACTCGATAACCACGCACACTCGCTGTCAAAACCCTGGCGTGATGAAGCGCGGCAGCAGCAGTGAGCGAAGATACCTTCGTGCTGTCTATCGCTTCAACGCAAACTGAGCGGCGAGAACGCAGCACGCACAAAGGTGTGAGCCGCCGTCGCACCTAGACTCAACCCCCGACTGCAGATCGCTTTGAATATGGGGCCTAGCTGATGCCGTAGTACAGCGTTATAAAACCAAAAAGCAATGAAATGAAAAAAAAAAATTACAGGAAGGTTGTCAACGTCCATAAGAACTACAGTCTCTCCAATGGGCCACTCGAACGTAAACATTTCAAGAGTGCCTTCGCTGATTATCCAGTGTCCCTGCGCTGATTATCCAGATCAGTGGGACGCCTCGGGAAGACTAGAAATGAAGCTGTGCATGGTTATATGGGCTGGACAAGTTTTGAAGTGAGGGCATAAGTGCAGACTAAAATTAATTATGAACAAGGACTGAGGATTATGGAAGATTAATTAATTAATTAAATTATTGGGTTTTACCTGCCAAAACCTGGAATATTGAAGAAAGTAAATGGGCTGAGAGAGTGTTCAGGTATTTGTGCAGGAAGAACATTGATTCACAGTGGAGGAAAAGAAGTAGGAAGCTTACCAGCAAGTAACATGGCAACAAAGAATGTCAAGCGCAAACTCAGAGAGGCTGAGACAATTTCATGGGTGGCGGCGATGGAAAAGAAGGCTTCTATGAGTAACTACTCAAGAGGAAAAAATTAAATCAGGAAAGAAACAATTACGATAACTCAAAGGGAAGCTCTTTTCGGAGCGAGATCGGGATGCCTTAGAACGCGCACTTATTGACCCTTTTCGCGGAGCAGTTTGTTTTAGAGAAACGAGATGGCGCTCACGGCGGCGCGCCATACCTCTCCTCAGCGACAGCGCACGAATACGAAACCATTACCGGTTCTACCTTGCTTCTGTGCGATCAGCTGTCGGAAATGCAACTGAGTTTTCGCTAACACACTGTGCTCCAATCATGCTAGATTGAATCATGTGGATTGAAGACGTGTGCAGTAGTTGGCTGCAAAAATAGTGACTGACATGTTAAGGTATAGAATGAATCTGTGTGACCAAGTTCGCGGACCGCTCCTGCAACTGTCCGAACGTGTTACCGGCACTTCGTGATGTACGGCTTTCCTCGAGGATACAGAAATTTGCTCATCCGCCAGCCTTGTATCGCTAACCTTCAAAGAAAGTGCTTCATCCCCAGAACGTCGGCAAGAGTGAGTACCACTCGTTAAACAATGACAAAGGGAGTAGCACCGCTTCCTGTCATAGTGAGTTTCGCGCACGTTATCTATACACATCTGTCCAAATGGCAGGAAAACTTACGCCCACTCTATCGCCTACGTATCAAGAATAAGTGAATGGGCGCACACTTGAATATTTGCGCACTGTATACGCACAATAAATGACGGACTACACCTATGACGCACGAATGGTCGAAGCTGAATGTTTCGTGACGGTTCACAAGAGTAAGCGAGTTACTAGCTGTAATCCCGATATTTGTTACAAGGTATTACCGATATTTGTTACAAGGTATTACAATGTACAAAACAGCTACGTTTCAAGCCTCATGCGCAGCAAGAACAAATATATCGGAACTGAGCACACCCGCGAGCGACTAGGCAGAAAATAATCAGATAGTGGCTGCACCGAGGAAATTCACTGTGTCAGAAACTGACAAGCCACTGCTTCAAAATATTTGCCGAATAAAGAACAAAGAGCAAAACACACCAATCGTGACTGAATTCATAATCGGGAAGCTTGGAATACATATTTAGCCCCGCTTTTAGAAGAAGCTCCATATACACTGCTTGCGCCGTTTGGACATAGCTTAATCAGCTCCGAAAGCGCTTTTGTATGTTCTCTGAAGCTGTGATCAAAGCTTCGTGTCGTCAACCTAGTCATCGTCTACGATATCTCCGAAAACAGAGGTTTTCTAAGCCGCACCGGCGTCATACACTTCCATTGTAAACAAGGAGGCAACGGAGGCAGTTGAGGCAAGCAATGGATGCGTCACCACGTGATCAAATATGGCAGCGCCCACGGGATCGCCGCGAAAAGGTTCATTAAAGCGAGTTACAATAAAGAAGCAGCATGTGCTGGCTGCGGTAAAGCTAGGGAAACGATGGAGCATGTTCCATTAAAATGTTAAGATATCTGCCCAGCGGTCGATTTAGGCACCTCTGGCCTCCTTGAAGTGCTTGGGTTCAGCGAAAGCAGGGGGAAAGTAAACATGCTCACCGTAAACGTTAGTAAGAGGCGATTGGAAAATTGGTGGAGAAAAGTAAGGAAGCGACAAACAACGTACAAAAACAACGTTACCAATAGGGGTTCCGAAAGTTTGGGGATGGAGATTCTTCGTGTTTTTTTTTTTTATGACAGGTAGGACATTAGGCAATATAGCAACGAGCTTGGTGGCGAAAGCCACCACCCCGTTCCAAAGGGGCGCTCCTAGCATTCAACCATCCATCCATCCATTCCTCCCTGAAACCTGTGTGAGCGCGTTGTGCTGAAAGGTCAACTGGACCGAGCAGAAATGCTAAGTTTGCGGCAAGTAGCACGCGCAGCTGTTGGGCGGCTGTGCGGTCGGTGCATTGCACGAAATCACGCTGCCCTGTGGTCGGAACGCCGGAACTACGTGGTACAGATGGGAAGGTGTCCCAACGAACGCCTTGGGGAACATGCGCGGCCTCTAGGCACGGGACGTGGGAGGAACCTGGCCACTGATGCAGCCTCGTATGGTTGTACTCAGGTTTTCGATAAGTGCCGAATCATAAAGATTTGAGATTGTTCTGGAGAAAACTATTGCTGCAAATGAGTGGTTACACCAACAGACAGAATAATTTTATTTGAAGGGACCTAAGAAAGGACAGATGTCCCAAGTGCTTCCCGTGGAAATATGTAGAATCGCGTGGCAGCTTTCTATCTCATTCTCAGTAAGGTACAATACTTATCAGCACCCCCTCATACAGAATACTTGATCTGTACCGAGCAAGACAATCTAAAATCAACACAGTGACCTGAAGGGTATACAGCACCATGTTGCAAGTCTGTAACCGTCAATTCCTCCCCTTCAACTCCTCTCCCTGTGCGCGGTGTCTTCCGCTCCAAACACGAAGCGACCACACTAACGGCGCACATCTGCGCAAAACCAGAACACGTGTGAGAGCCTCTTTAATTTTTCTGTGCTGCCCTTTGCCGCACATCGCTGGAAACGTTTTGTAAAGGTGCCGGGGCTTTCGCGCGTTGATTTGTGCGCTTAGGTCCATGTTGAGTGTGCGTCAGTTGTGCGTTTCCTTGATCGCGATTAATTATAAATGGCTTTTCCGGGGCAGTATGTCGTTCCTGGAAGCAATGCAGCACTCACCGACTAGTGGGTGAGAAGGCTTGAGCGCGCTGTTGTGCGGACAATCGACCTATAAAAGCACGCTGGCTTCCGTCTGCCGACGCGGGTGCCTTGGAGTTTGTCGCCGGAGATTTTTGGCACTTGCAGCTGGCTTTTAGAGCGCAGCTCTTAGGCGCACGATTATGTGGCGAGCGTCGGCGTAACCGAGTGAACGAGCAAAGCGAAGAATGAAGGAGCGGAGGGGATCAAAGGTGCGAGGAGGATAGCGGAGGAGGCTATGGCGAAAGCGTGAGAAGAAAAGTGTAGTGCGGCGACGATGACTAAGAGATGGCGCCAGAGTAGCGCGCGTCGTCAGGGCCCGCACACTCTCAAGTTCAACAAATGGCCACAGAGGGCGGAAAAATCGACCGCGCCGTCAAAAAGTTGCCCCGGTGACTGCCGCAGTCTCCCGCTAGAGGAGCCGTAGTAAGCGCAATTTTAACCTACAAACTTACTGCCACACTTATCGAAGTGTTTTTATTTTATGACAGAGAGTACAAAATTATTATTTCTAATTATAATTATACACTGTACTGCTGAGTAGTAACACTATCGTTTTTGCCATTATAAACGCAAAATAACGTTCATCATCCTCGACCTCCCACGTGACCTCTCGCCTGGATTTACAATTTTTGCCGGTATTTTCGGGTACACGGCAAGCACGGATTCATTGGTTGGTACACTTATGCTGGTTGCTTATTTGTGCTAAAACCACTTTATGGCGCTTCAACACCTTGTGGGGTCTCACATGTGCTCTTGGGACAAAGGAACGACAACACAGTAGTGCAAACAATCAAAAGTGCATTTATTGCACCTTTCATACACTAATGCACACTAGCCGAATTACAACCAATAGAACATTCACACGGGCGCGCGACAAATCAAGGAAGTCCGACTCACCGCGACCCGATAGCGAGCGAATACGTTCGCCTCATGCTATGATACCATCGCCTAGTCGTTCACGTGTACAGTCACGCGAACGGTGGCGCGCTCGAACGATCCGTGTTCGTCCATACCGGTGTCCTGCTCTTAGCCTCGCGCGACGGTCGCGCGAAGCGGGCCGGCGCACGCGCGAAGCGTTCGTGCGTGTTCGTCGCCGATCCCAAGCCAAAGAGGAAGCACCGTTTACCCTTTTCTCCCAAGTCACTCCGCCGTTCGGTGGCGTTAGCATCGCGACACTCGCGCCATCTCTCGCAATGCGCCGCAACCACCACGACCGCCATCGGCATTTAACCACGCGGTGAAGCCGGATTACAGGAGACGCGTGAGAGTCGCGCATCCCCACAACCTTGCGTTATTTAATTTGGGGTGAAGTGACGTGTTTGCGAGCTGAGATGTAAGCTCGAAAGCTAGGTTTTGGTCGTTAGCCATGCGGAACAAGTATGCATCGAAACGGGAGCCGGATTCTGCTGCGACTGAGGATGGCAATACCGGTGAGTCGTTTAACATCGCTGCTTAAATCGTTATTTAATATTCGTTTCGTTAATTCACAGGCGGCGACAAGTTAATGAACTAGATCCTGTATTACATATGGGTAGTCAGGACCCTCCGTAGCAGTTTCTGAAATAAACCTTTAGTTGCGAGGCCGTCGTTATACATACAACCACGAAAGAGAGAGCGATATCGGAACACGCGTCATATTATTATCTCGTTGTAACCGTGGCTATAGGCGACTGAGTAGCCTGGTTAGCCTGGTCAATATATATTTCTTTCTTTTTTTTCGAGTCCGCCGAAAACATATTTCGACCACAAAACCGAATAACCCTTTGGCAAATTGAAACGAAAGTACTGAATTGAATGTATTAAATAGTTGCACGCATGATAATTCACCCATATTTCGTACTTGTTGGTTCTGATGTTCTTGCTGTTCAGTTTGGTTTACCTTAGGGCATTTATTTCGCAGTAGTTAAGTGGTGCATCACGTTCGTGCAGAAAAAGAATACATCAGTTCTAATGGCTTTATGTCTTTCACGCCTTCGCTTGTGGAACCAGCAGTGTGATCTCTTCTAGTGTATAAATGGGCGCAAAAATGTTCTCATTTGTGATCCTAATAATACGTAAGGTGTTGACACGCATTGTAGTTAGGCAGACATAAATTTTATGGACAGTACCAATATTTAATTAACATGCTGATGAAGCACCCTAGAACAAACAGTGTACATTTGCATGGGTTCTGCAGCAACAAACCATTACAATATATATGTACGTCACAGCTTTTTGCATTTCATACTGCCAAATTGTGTTTTTCAATTTCTGATGCAGTCAAAATTTATCTTCCAGGCATGAAGTAAAGAGGACGGCACCAGTGTAAAGCAACACACTATACTAAAGAGAAGTTACTGCCTGCTACAAGGCCATCGTGTGGACTTTTGCTGCTACTACAAGGTAAACAACATCGGGTTCAGAAATAAATATGCTTGATATACGCTGTATTGGCTTGCTAGTCTTGAGATACGTTGTCATTTGTTTGTAACAGATAATATGAACCTTTGTTCATATTTACGGTGCAGCATAATTGATTCAAACATAGAAAAGCGCTACACGAGTTTGGCTAATCTCTGCTGTATCTGATGTGTTACTGTTCTGCCCCAACAGAGTCTGCACCAAGCACATCTTGGCCCTCATCACAGGAGCCCTCATATATCTACACCAACAGGAAGCGGCTGGAGCCGAACTCGCAAGGCTTTCACACCACGAACAAAGAAGCGGATCCAGAAGTATCTGGATGAGATACCAAGTCTACGTAGGACTGTATCAAGACTGAAAAGAGCCTCAGCCGTCATTCCACCAGCACGGATATTGGCAGAGTCATCCAGGTACCTGATCAAAAGAAATTCTTCTTGTTCAGATGCGCCTGCAGCCTCTGAACAAGCATGGACGACGCTGGCCAAAAGAGTTCCATCAGTTTGCCCTCCCTTAATCAGCTTCCTGGCCTTGTCAAATTCAATTTGTGCCAAGTATAAATTTTTTCTATGAATGCAAGCTTTTTAATTCCGCATTCTTGCTAGATATCATTCTTCTTCCTTACCCAAACATAAAGGTGAACCGATTCTTTGCTCATACTTAATGCCCGTCATTGTCTATTAGCATAACATCTTTGTAGCAGTATTCTCTACTGTACGTTGCCATGTTAAATTCCTCTCCTGAAATAGCAGATGCGGCATCGGCTTGTGTCTTGTATTAACCGTTGCACCGTGTGCTATGTAGCATTTCACTTTTCTTAATGTTATTCGCCTTCACTGCTTGCAGAGCAGAGTGGCTTTCTTGAATGCACTACTATCCCTACTCCGAATAGCTCTCTACTAATTTGCTATCGCAATTGATGCTTCGCCTTTTGGGCGAAACTGCGACATTTTTTTCCAATTTTTAAGATCGGTAAAACGTGCGCGTTTCACGAAAAGCCAGCCGCGCACCGTGACGTCATCCCGGCGTTTCGTATGCTGCGCGCCACCCGTAAATTGCGCATGGCTTTCGCTAGAGTGTACTAGAATAAGGTCATTGTCTAGTACACTCTACTTTCGCCCCACTTCCCCTACGTGTGCTCGGACTGCAAGTGCTTCGCGAGGCGTTCCCTGATGCCACGAACCACGAGGAAACGCTTATACACCTCATATAGGCATGACCAGCTAGGAACCGATCAGTGTGTAGCCTTGCGCTACTAGTGCAAGGTACCCCGATTTTTATTGCGATAGCAATTATATGGACACTTCAACCAGATTTCTGCCGTCGCCGTCGTCGTCGCCGTCGCCGTGAGGTTCCCTATAGATAAAATCTTCGCCGCGCGCCGTATGCCCGAACGGAAACGTGCGGGGACGCGCGCTATCACGGAGAGCCAACGCACTCAATCACCCACGCGCAAGCAAGGAAGCGGGAAGCCAGCGCCGGAGGGAGCGCGGGGAGGGGGGGCGCATTTCTACTCTGCCAACAACCGCGCTCGTCGTTCGCTCGCCCGCAAAGTCTCTTATCTCCACACGGCTCTGACCTTTCTGCGCCGTGCATTCGCCGCTCAGTTTCCGTTCAAGCGATAGACCGCACGTACCTTCGCCCGCTGCGCGGCGTATGCGCTCGCTGCCAGCGTTTTGACAGTCGTTGTCTGCAGTCATTCAGTGTGATCTATTCATGTTTGTTTGTGCGCGCTCACACCACGCTTGTTCATTCAGTTTCGCACGCTACACATGCAATGCTGCCCGAATCGGCAGTGCAGCGCTACAGGTGTGTCCCTTCGCACGCGCGCTGCCCACGGGAAGCGCTTCTCATCAATACCACCGTTTCACACGCGCCTTCTCGTGGTCATCGAGTCTCTCTTCATGTCGGTCTACTTACGCCGCAGCACACCTGCTTACTTAATCAGCTCATGTTTACTACAATTCATATTGCTACCAAGGCCGCTCACCTTACTTCGTATGACATTGCTGTGTTGCTATCGCATTCATTGCTTCGCCCTTAGGGCGAAACTGTGACATTTTTTGTTGTTATTGGTAAACTTGTATTTTCTGCACACTACTGTATGTACTACCCACTCCTGTCTGTAATGTCCTCGGACTTTGAAAGTATTTCTAATGAATGAATGAATGAATGAATGAATGAATGAATGAATGAATGAATGAATGAATGAATGAATGAATAAATAAATAAATAAATAAATAAATAAATAAATAAATAAATAAATAAATAAATAAAATTGAGCCCTTTCTCAACAGCCAGTAAATAATAGATATCGACAGAAGTATATAATGGTAACTGACCATATTTTTATCGGTATATAAATGTGGACCAAAACCGAAACATTCGCATAGTTTCATTTCACAGGTCGCCATTGGTTATCCAATCTCAATAGTTCTATACTTGAGCAGCGAGTATACACTTCTAAAAGCTTGAACACTGTCACAACGCTCATACATTTTCAGTTTCAGTTTATGATTCGTTCATACAAAAACAAACATTTGTTTTGTTTTTTCTCGTTTGTGCAAAAGATTACACACACACACACACACACACACACACACACATATATATATATATATATATATATATATTTGTGTTTTTGTTTCATCGTTACCAGAAATTAATAGCCCAGAATATTGGGAAAACTATATTTTATTCCGCAACGGTAATTTCAGAGAGCAGTTTTTATAATGGCAGGCGGTATTTGTTCTTTAGAAATGTTCGTGCGAAATCTGCTTTGTGTGCTTCTGAATTATCCCAGCGTTCATGCTCTAAACTATTTGTTGTAGAAAGGAATATATCCCGGGGTTATTCACGTCAAATCAGGTACGGTGGAGCACAAGTGAACTGACCGACCCTCGTCATATTTATCAGTCACCGCCTACGATGCGTTTCCAGTAATAGCCGCGTGAGCGAGCGAGGGCTCTTGCAGCGCGTTGACGGCACGTGCGGCGGCTGAAAGACTAGTATGGTGGCGACATCCGGCGGCGAAAGCGCCAAGTAATTAGGCCCCAGCGACGAAGGCGTCGTGCCAAGTAGCTAAACTGGGAATGCCTACGCTCCTCGGGGGCCGGCCACACACTCTGCTGCCCGCCGCCGACATGAAGATGCCTGCGGACTGCATGTCACCCGAGCTGTTCACGAAGATGGCCGAGAAGATAGCCCAGCTGACGAAGGTAATATGCATGCACTCGTTAGCCCCTTCTAACGCAATTTCCGGATACCTCCGCGCGTCTCATTTACTGACCCCTTTCACTGGTAGAAATTGTTACGTTGTTTTGTAAGTACATAAACAAATTAAGGCCCCATACTTTTGTACAAATATTATGCTGAAAAGAAGAAAATGATAAACTGTAGAACAGTTTCTTAGTATTTATGCCAGCTTTTCTGCCTCAGGTGAAATTGACAAGGTGATCCGCCCCATCCGCATTTGCGTTTAACACCCAATCAAGATTATCCAGCCTGAGCGCTGTCGGCTTAGCGTAGCTTAACTGGGGAACTATTTTCGTAAGAAAGCGCGGGAGCGCTGAATTATATTGACGGTGCGCGAATGTGTTGCTGCCATAGAACTAAAGGCCGGATTCAGCACAATTATTCAGTTATCCTACATGCTTTCATGTAGCGGAGATACGCCGCGTGGCATGTACGAGACCAGTAGCGCACCCAGGATCTCTGCCAGGGGGGGGTTGACAGTTTGCCAATACCATCTAAACAGCACTAATTTCGATTTCTTCACGGGAAATTGTCGATAAAATGCGCTTTTTGCGAGTGTGCAGACGATTGCGCGTCTTACATCTTAGTTGCAGTACTCAAATGCGTAACGAAAGAAAAGGGGTTAAACAAAAGGGGGGGTTAAGTCGGCCTCAGGGGGGGGTTCCAACCCCCGAATCCCCCCCCGTCGGTGCGCCACTGTACGAGACGATGAAATGTGCTAACAATTGCTGCATGTGCAGACAGAGTGGTGTAGATAATTACTTTTGTCTCGTTCTGACGCCGTAGCTACTAATTTTGTACACGTCCTCACGCTACAGACTTGCAATTGGTAATCACTACGGGAGTTCACTCAAGTCAAATTACAAAAGTGAGACGCTCACTTTTGAAATTTTCTGTTTTTATGATATGTTATGCTACTCGTAACCAGATAATTCGGTGACATAAACGTTAATTAGACAATCATAAAAGCTCACCGAATCGATTGTTTCTAAATTGATCATCTTCGTCGACGTTGACGCGAGTCTAGTGCATCAGCTGGCGCCCGGAAGCATCTGACGGCGCGCTGCCAACGCTAAGATAGTACCTATTGCCGCGTAAAGCACAGTCAGCGACCACTAGGGAGACAATGGTTGAATCGAAGCGACGTTCGGGCAGATTTGTAAATATGCGTCATAACTGAGTAGCTTTGACGCCAAACTCATTGTAGGTCTTCGCAGAGCACATCCGCATGTGCACCATCAGTTCAATGTTCTCGTGCTACTTTGCTGGTGGGCACTGCTAAGAGACAACCCGGTCCCCATTGTGTCTGTCTTCTTGGCAACACATTCTCATTGGGAAACATCGTGTCTTCTGCATTGCCCTTTAGTTAAAATGATTCTGTAGAGGCGCCGTCGCCATTATGGGGCCACCTTCTCTTTTCCAGCGGTTCACATCTGTGTTTGTCGAAATGCTGATCGCACCGTCCTTGCGGGCCCCGACTGCGGCGCGGCTGGCTATTTTTGTTCCGCCAAGGGGCTAGCGTGCACGAGCCGAGTCAAACGTGCCTGCGCCAGACAGCACACAGTTTTAGTACTGCGTACTTAAATGCGCCACGTTCTGCATAGTGCGCATGTGCAGAACACGAACGGTACGTGGTGCCTACGTCGCCGCCGCGTACGCGCACATCCCTTTCTTCCGCGTGTACGTGCCTCGACGTGCTGCTCTCGTAGTTCTCGTTTGTCCGTGACAGCGCGATGGATACTCTTCGTTTTCGCAAAATGGTGGTTAATGCGCCGTAATCTTGCTAGGGATCCGGCTAGCACGTTTAGGTTAGCTTAGATTTACTGTAGACAACAAGCGCTTTTATTTTTCTTTCATTTTTCGAAGCAGGTTTACGTACGTTTACATACGTGGGTTTACATACATGTACTAAAAGCCTTGTCGCGACACGCGCTGCCACGTTCCGCAATGCGCTAGCGTGCTGCGTACGCATCGTCGTGTACCAACCCTCTCTAATATTATGCGAGGCACTAAGTTGACACTCGTAGAAAAATATGTCGCAGTTTCGTCCGAAAAGCAAAGCATCAATTGCGATAGCAAATTAGCAGATAGCTATTCGGAGTAGGGATAATAGTTTTATCGGCTGCATAAACTTGGACACATTCGCTTTCTAACTGAATTGACAAGCGTGGTGTCATCGCGCACAAGCAAACATGAATATATCACACTGAATGACCTCAGACAACGACTGTCAAAACGCTGGCAGCAAGCGGAGCCGCCGCGGCCACGGCGGCCGCATTTCGATGGGGGCGAAATGCGAAAACACCCGTGTACTTAGATTTAGGTGCACGTTAAAGAACCCCAGGTGGTCTAAATTTCCGGAGTCCCCCACTACGGCGTGCCTCATAATTAGAACTGGTTTTGGCACGTAAACCCCCATAATTAATTTTAAGCGCAGCCGCCGCAGCGGGCGAAGGTTCGTGCGCGGTCTATCGCTTCAACGGAAACTGAGCGGCGAATGCATGGCGCATACAAAGGTCAGAGCCGTGTGGAGATAAGAGACGGTGCGGGCGACCGCCACCACAGCCAGTGCAAGCTAGTTGTTGGCAGAGTAGAAGCTGCCCCCCCCCTCCCTCCTGCGCTGCCTTCCCGCTTTCTTGCTTTCGCGTGGGAGATTGAGTGGCCAGTTATAAGAGACGGTGCGGGCGACCGCCACCACAGCCAGTGCAAGCTAGTTGTTGGCAGAGTAGAAGCTGCCCCCCCCCCTCCCTCCTGCGCTGCCTTCCCGCTTTCTTGCTTTCGCGTGGGAGATTGAGTGGCCAGTTCCCCTTGTGCCCGGTTGCAAGATACGCATTTGGTGCCGTAGCACAGCGTTGCCCCGCTTCCCTCCCTCCCATACCCCCACGGCCTTTCGCGCGACGGTCGCGTTTGCTTTCCGCCGTGCGTTCGCTCTCCGTGATAGCGCGCGTCCCCCGCGCGCTTTCACTCGCGCATACGGCGCGCGGCGACAATTTTATCGCCCTTGGAATCTATACGGAACCTCACGGCGACGTCGGCACGCACCAGAACCGGTCGGACACAGTCACAGTGGTAACGCTTTAGCAGCGTATTCATTCTTTTATTGGTTTGATCACATCATTGTTCAAGGGTTTTAAGCTGATGTGCTTCAAGTGAAGAGGCACATTGCCGCATTGTGCCGTTGCATCGTGTGCATGGCGCATATACTCGAAAGTAGCAGCCCGGCGAAAGTGCGTCTACGAGCTCTCGTGCACAGCACATTGCCTTTTGCTCGACGGAAGGCATGCCTCCCATGCACGAGATTCTCCGAAATTACCAACGCAGCGCAGCTCGGGCGAACAGATATACCGCGGCGCCTTACATTCACCAGCAGGGCCTTACGTTTTATCGTACTATCCGAAACCGATAAACGCGGCATGCAGGGCGCTGTTGACCGGCGTTTCGACAACGCCGCCTGGGCAGCACATCAAGCCTAATCTAGCCACCCACACATTACCCGAGTGTGAACCCAAGCTCAAGTAAGCGATTTGCATTCAGCGCATGGGCAGTGACGCTAGTCATTAGGGACACCCTAGGATTGGGTGCTCCTATTCTAAAGCTCCCACATGAAACAAATGTTGTGCTATATATGTGCCATTAGAGAATGGAACCAACTGCACCCATCTATCACAAACACCAAATCGTTCTCGGAATTCGCAAATAAAATTGAAGGCAACAAAAACTAGAATTGTCACAACCAGATGGCATACTTTTTTTAATACTTTGTGAAATTGTTACTTTATGGTACCAATATTGTTAAATCTTAGTTATACTAGAGTGATGTTCACTGTCTGTCTTCATGTAAACAGTATTTGTTACTGTAATGCATTACTGTAACCTCTCTTTTCCTACACTTGTTTGCATATTTCATTGTTTTGCAAACGTTCCATATATTGTATTGCCCTCCTGCTATGCTCTCAGCTGAGAGCAGCAGTATTGTAAATAAATAAATAAATGTAAAAAAGAGACGGAACGCATGCGACAGAAAGGCCACTGTGACGCACCCGCTCACAAAATTGCAAGAAAGCGATGCGGCAATATGGCGGCTACGGCTAACGCAAGGTTGCACGTATCTTTTGCTGCGGCATCCATCCTCCCGACTCGGGCAGTTCCGGCGTTCCTCGGAATCAGGGGCTCAAGACAAGCACACAAGCCGGCCGTATGACTCGGAGATGCAAATGTCAGAAGTGAAATCACGTGACTAGAGCTAAAGTCCGACTCCGCCTCGAAGCCTAGCCAAATCTCCCTACCCTGGCAGGAAAATAGATGGGACGAGCGTTTGTTGAAAGGCCATCCTGCAGTGGCCTCGGTTACGGTGGTAGGTTGTCAACGGTGGACCGTCGCCAACAGCGGCGAAACTGTGTTGTGATCATGTGACGGGAAACGCTCTCAATCTCGACGACTGCCCCACACTCAAAGACATTCGACCAAGGGCGGACACTCCCATAGAGCCCAGCGGGCGAACTGACTGTAGCGCACCAAGCCGCCGGCATTAAAACCTGAACGACATTTCCGGTTTTGGTTTTGGGCGCGCGCGTTTTGAACGCTATAGCTAGTATGCGTTACGCCGGCTGCGCCGATCGGCGCGGTATTTTTTATTTTCGCTTCTACTGCTCAACCGCGCGCGGTCTTGGTGCGGAATCGTTCTATTATTTGGTAAAATTATTACGAACGATTTTTACAAGCCTCCATCGAATCTGTGCAACGTGCAATTTCATAAAGTAGATGCAAGACGCCTTGTGAAAAAGGAAATGTTTATTTTGCTCTATATAAATGCTTGTTCCTGGCTTTTTGTGCATTCATCCAATGTCGTGGCACCAGGCAGTGGCGTAGCCAGAAATTTTGTTCGGGGGGGGGGGGGGGGAGCTCAGGTTGCAGCGTGGCCTCCTCTTTATCGAATTTGTCGAGGGATCAAATGCATGAATAATAACTGCATTGCCAATGCCATTGTATATTAGATGCTGCAAACGAATTATTGAACGCTATGCACTGTCAAGTAAAATATGTATTCTTTCATAAAAGAATATATTCGCATGTCCCAAAAATTGTGGCAGAAATAACTGATATCAATGCTTCCATGTTTTTTTTGTCTATTTAATATGTGAAGAAAATATCACACGAACTTTAGAACTATATCAGTTCGAAACCAGCAAAGCAGTGCATGCAGCTGATATGAAAAACGTAAAGGCCATGAAATGAATAAGTTGAGGACAAATATTTTGAAGAATCTTTGTCATTCAAGAACCTTGTTTACATTTTTGTACATATGCAAAGGCCAGGAAAAAACCTCAATGACGCTGTCCTTCGTTGCAATAGATTGCGCAGAAGCATCTGTAATCGGTAGTGTATTGTAATTACACCGAGATTATACTCGCAACAGTGAGTACAAATAAAAATTAGGAGTTCTGAAAAATATACATTAGAAATGCGAAGATAAAATGGAATATACAAATGCGAAGATACAGCTTGATAAAGGGCAAAAACGTTTCGCTGGAAACAAAGTTCGCTGCTTGTATACACAAAACCTCGCAACACGATATTTAAATATACGTATAAGTCTTCAGTAAATATACGTATTTAAGCAAACGTCACTGTATATAATGCGTCAAACAAGACATATAAACATGTTGCACAGTCACACATAGTAAGCTTTGCGCACAGAAAGATAGATGATCCAGGCAAGAACAAAACTATGATCGCAGAAATCGTGATATGTATTTGGGCCATGCGGCGGTCGCGACAGGCTACAGCACCATATGGGTAGAATAATAGAGGAATAATGCATAAATCAGTACGAAAAGGTGTAATTTAACTGCCTACACAGCGCCAACAATTATTGTGCACCCAAAATTAAAGGAGGGCATTGCTTCGTTTCAAAAAAGAAATAAAAGCAGGTAGCTAAAAAGGAAAGAAAAGGACAAACGAAAGCCACAGATGATGCGGCACGTTGAACTACCCAATATCCGAGTGTGTTTTTGGCAAACGCCGCGTGGGCCGGGCTTTCAATGAGCAAGGTCGGTCAAAATTGGTTATTTATGTTCTCGTAATTTTCGTATTCGCATGATAATTTTGATTATGATGCTAACTGCTAGAATAAACGGCGAAAATTTCTGCGTTTTTAAAAGCTAATGAACAGTCATACGTTTTCATAATTACGAGCTTATGGACCTGAAGAAACAGCATTTTATTTGCATTGATTTTTGCTGCTTCGCTATCTAACGGACAAACTTCTCTTGGCGGGGAAGTTGAGGGAAGCGGTCAATGACTTAGGACACGTTAATGCCAACGTTTCTGTGGGTGTATAGAAGCGCCAGCCTAACCATGCGTTCCACAGACATTGTAGAGCGCAAGTAGTTTTTTAGTAAAGTCTTATTAAACCTGCGCTGGCAGTGTTCCTAGTTTCCGTGCTCACGTTGGTTTCGACGGGAATTCAGGGCGCAGGCTCCTTTCCCAAGCGTATCACCCCTGAAGGAAGCCGAACGCCAGGCCGGGGTACGCTTGTACCCTTTTGAACCAGTGGGTGCCCGGCGGCGGTGGGAATCGAACCCACAGCCTCCCGCAGCCGAGGCGGGCGTTCTACCACTAGGCCACGGCTGCGGTTCTCTCTGTGCTGGCAGTGGTCACTGGAAGGGTGACTAGAATCTGCAGCAGTTTGTACACATTTACATAGAACCTGCAGTCGCAATTAGAGATGGGCATCTATTCCGGTGCTAAAACTAAAACACTTCCTTGATGTCGTTGGCATACTTGTTTAGGTACCTTGCACAAACAGTAGGCTGTTGGATTCCAGCGATGTCCGTCGTTTCATCAGGAAGTATGGAGAAGCAGCCTGCTTTTGCATCTAGGCTTTCTTTAATAATTTCACCACAAATTTCCATAATTTGGTTTTGTGCATCTGGGCTTAAATACGAGGCATGACTGGGGAAACTTTCCAAATGGTTCTTCAGATATGTATCTCCACAATCAGCTCGCATACGAAGACGCGCTCTGAAAATACCTGTATTTTCAGCGGGGCCTATGCTTAAATTCATAGGACCACTGTCCCTGTGGCCATGGAAAGCCAGACCTTGTCGCCCGCAAAAAAAAAAAAAAAAATCCTCAATAATGGGTCGTTTACTTTCTTCTGTTTTCTCATATTTTACTTGGCCTGCCCTGTTGCAGCTGATCGATCACATTGGGTGCACTTCCTAAAAATGTTTGGAGAAAATTATCATCGGCCAGCTGACAGTCACGGTGATATTTAGTATTTTCGTGTGTGTGGAAGATTGCGAGCGCGTGCTTCCATTTCTGGAGTGGCTTCGACACGAGGGCTCCAGTGCGCGCATGTTGGCCCGAGTTTATAAGAACATTAACCCCATAAAGTTCCAGAATGAAAAATCTTTTAAAGCACGCCTTTGGAAATGTCAGTGCACCTTTCGCGTCAAAAGTTTATGAGAACATTATACCCATAAAGTTTCGTAATTGAAATCCATGCGCTCCGTAGATTCCGCGGCCGCTGCGAGATGCCGCAACGCGCCCGCTCGCTATCAAAAGGCCCTTGAAAGTTTGTGCTCGGATGCCGCTCCTTGCGTTACGTGACTCCAGGTGCAAGGGCGTTGCGACTAGTTCGCAATGTGCGTGCCGAAATGTCTTTTCGAGCGTGAAAAAGGCATTGTAGACAAAATCCAGAATGATTTTCGGCGTTGGTGGTAGTTTTGGTCGGCGGTGCATGCCAGCACGAAAATATTTCAGGAAGGGCTGAAGCCCCCCCCCCCCCCCCCCCCCCCGCCCCCCAGGTAAGCAGCAGTAGTTGCCGTACAAAGCTCCACCGGACGGCATCAGCAGAAGAAAGTAAATTACAAGCATGTGTCATTTTGGTATTTAGACCTTATAGGAATGCTGCATCTATAGAGGCGAAACGTGCGAAAGTGGTGAATGGGTGGCATCACAACCAAAAGCAATTCGCTTTTACATACATGGCGTAGAAAATACCCCACTCATCCCAAACACTGCCACAAAATATGAACATCTGATTTCCAAGCATTCCTCCATTCTCGGGCATTGTTTCATGTACATTAAGAACACAAATACACGGGTGGCTGCGCGTTTTCGACACCTTAGCCTCAGCCGACGCGATGGTACGCGACGTACACAGAGGTGGCCACAACACAGGCTGCTAGACGCAGACCATGCTAGACGCTCGCAGCATGCCTTCTACTCGCACTCAAGACAAATGCGTTGGTGCACAGTTTGTTTTTAGTCGTTCATAAGATGGAACTTTCGAGTCATAAGTTCTTGGTTTTTGAGCGTTCTGCCGGCGCAAGCAACACACTCCCGTATCACTCTTGGGAATCGCTCGTCGCGTTTTCGACGTATCAGTGTCAGTGAAAGTGTCAAACTCCAGAGATCAGATAGAATTCGCTGAACTGTCGAAACTGATCAACAAGAAGAAAGTAACGTATTTCCGAAATTATAACGTGGAAAGACTGAGGAAGCAGTAAAAAATGGACGCAGCATGAAATCAGTGAGAAGAAAACTTGGCCTAGGACAAGGCAAAATGTATGCACTCAAAGATACGCAGGGTAATATTATCAGCAATTTCGATGACATAGTAAAAGCAGCGGAAGAATTCTATGCTGACCTGTAGAGTGCTCAGAGCAGCCAAGCTACTTTCATTCGAAGTAGTGATGAACCGGATACAGAGGCTCCTTCTATAACTAGCAATGAAGTTAGAAGGGCCTTGAAAGACATTACCAGGGGAAAATCTGCTGGAGAAGATGGTATAACAGTAGATTTACTAAAAAGATGGAGGAGATATCATGCTTGAAAAGCTTGCGGCCCTTTATACGCAATGCCTCACAACTTCAAGTGTACCAGAGAGCTGGAAGAACGCCAACATTATACTAATCCATAAGAAGGGAGACGTTAAAAAATTGAAGAATTATAGACACATTAGCTTGCTTTCAGTATTGTATAAAATATTCACCAAGATAATTTCCAATAGAATCAGGGCAACACTTGACTTCAGCCAACCAAGAGAACAGGCTGGCTTCAGGAAGGAATATTCTACGATGGATCATATCCATGTCATAAATCAGGTAATAGAGAAATCTGCGGAGTACAATCAACCTCTCTATATGGCTTTCATAGATTATGAAAAGGCATTTGATTCAGTAGAGATACCAGCAGTCACAGAGGCATTGCGTAATCAAGGAGTACTGGAGGCATACGTTAATATATTCACAAATATCTACAAGCATTGCACATCAACCTTGGTTCTCCACAAGAAAAGTAGAAAGTTACATATCAAGAAAAGGGTCAGGCAAGGAGGCACAATCTCTCCAATGCTATTCACTGCATGCTTAGAAGAAGTATTCAAGCTCTTAGACTGGGAAGGCTTAGGAGTGAGGATCAACGGCGAATATCTCAGCAACCTTCGGTTTGTAGATGACATTGTCCTATTCAGCAATAATGAGGACGAATTGCAGCAAATTATTGAGGACCTTAACCGAGAAAGTGTAAGAGTGGGTTTGAAGATTAATATGCAGACGACAAACGTAATGTTCAATAGCCTGGCAAGGGAACAAGAATTCAGGATCGTCAGTCAGCCTCTAGAGTCTGTAAAGGCCCGAGTACGTTTATCTAGGTTAATTACTTACAGGGGACCCTGATCATGACAAGGAAACTTACAGAAGAGTAAAATTGAGTTGTAGTGCATACGGCAGGCATTGACAAATCCTGACTGGGAGCTTACCACTGTCATTGAAAAGAAAAGTGTACAATCATTCCATTCTACCGGTGCTAACATATGGGGCAGAAACGTGGAGGTTAACACGGAATCTCGAGAACAAGTTAAGGACCGCACAAAGAGCGATGGAACGAAAAATACTAGGCCTAACGTTAAGAGACAATAAGAGAGCGGTGTGGATCAGAGAACAAACGGGGATAGCCGATATTATAGTAGACATTAAGCGGAAAAATGGAGCTGGGTAGGCCAAATAATGCGTAGGATGGATAACCGGTGGATCATTAGAGTTACGGAATGGATACCAAGAGAAGGGAAGCGCAGACGAGGACGGCAGAAAACTAGGTGGGATCATGAAGTTAGTAAATTTGCAGGCGCAAGTTGGAATCAGCTAGCGCAAGGCAGGGTTAATTGGAGATCACAGGGAGAGGCCTTCGTCCTGCAGTGGACATAAATTCAGGCCGATTATGATGATGATGATATGTAAAAGCGAATTTCTTTTCTTTGTAATGCCGCCCATTCACCACTTTCGTACGTTTCGCCTCTACACGCAGTATTCCTATAATGTCGAAATACCAAAATGACACATGTAATTTACTTCTTTCAGCTGGTGTCCGGTGGAGCTTCGTAGGGAAACTACTGCTGCTTACCTGGTGCCACAACGTTGGATTAATGTACAAAAAGCCCGGAACGAGCATTAATATAGAGCAAAATAAACGTTTCGTCATTTCACAATGCGTCTTGCGTCTACTTTATGAAACTGGACGTTGCACAGATTCGGTGGAGGCTTGTAAAAATCGTTCGCAGTGATTTTTACTACATAATAAAACGATTCTGTGCCAAGACCGAGCGTAGTTGAGCAGCAGAAGCAAGAAAATGCCGCGCCGATCGGCGCAGCTGGCGTAACGCGTGCCAGCTAGCGTTCAAAACGCGCGCGCCCGATACCGGATGTGTGGTTCAGGTATTCATGCCGACGGCTTGGTGCGCTGCAGTCAATTTGGCCGCTGGGCTCTATGGAAGTGTCCGCTCTTGTTGAATTTCTTTCTCTATGATGCGACGGTGAACCGAATCACACACAAGGAAGGAAAGTGGGAAGGCAGTGCGGGAGGGAGTGGGGGCGGCTTGTACTCTGGTAGCAACTGCGTTGTTTGAGCAGCAGCGCGCGCCTTATCTTGAAAGCGACCTGCAGATACGATGACTTCGGGGTCGGTCGACTCGCAGTCAGCCTGGCGCGCTTCCGTTGCTGCTCCGTCCAATTCTCGCACGGCGCTCGATCACGAGACGAACCCGGCGCTTGTGTTCGTGTGTTCTTTCGTCTTTTCGTCTTCCTTGTTGCGCCGTTCTGAAGCCATGTTACTGTAGAGGATGCGAGTGTAGTTTACGGTGTAGAAAAGGTAGGTTTCCACGTCCCAGCTTAGATTGTGTAACACAAGTACTTGCTCTGTTTTTATAAGGTCAATGCCATTTAAAAAGTAGAGGCTGCCTTTCGGTGCTGAATGTAATGCTTGCGTTTTCGAGGTGTCGATCATTTAACCTTATTTGTTACACCGCAAAATAACCTCACGTAATGCATCGTTAAAGTTAATATGGTTGATCGTCTCGGTTATTTATGTTTGCACACATGACGCAGTCGTCTGCGAAAAGTCGGGTGTCCCAAAGGGATGACACTCCAGTGTCATGCAAATGGTACTAGACACACTCTCCAGCAATCACGCATGCCGTGTTTCAGATAGCGTGGTAGCCATTGGACTACTTTGCGCTCAGTACCAACCGGTAGCAGTTTAGGTATTAAGTCATTATCATGCAAAGCGTCGAAGGCGAACAAATAGATATGAAGGCAAGAGTGCATATGTGACACTGTCCCTAGGAAAACTCGCTGAACGAATTATTCGGATTCGTTAGAAATGATATCAGGGTTAATAATGGTTGCTGCAGATACACTTATCTCAGTCTTTCAGTAAGTAGTGCCAAAAATTGCTGGCTCTCCTGTAATCGAGAGCAGATGTAAGCATGAAATGTGAAATGGCTACCGGCAAAGCAGATTGGTTGGAGATGATACTAGCCACAATCTTAAAATGGATGTAGTGCATGCATGTTCGCAACAGCACACCGCACCACACCACACCGCACCACACCGCAGCATGCCTTACTGTGCACTGGTCCATATGGACGCTGCCTAGCTAGAACAAGAAAACCGGCTGAAGGCGGCACGACAGGGAGCGAAAGACGGCAAGGGAGACAGAGCGTACTGCCCAGCTAAAAGAAGAAAAGCGCCTGAAGCAGGCGCCACGCAGCGTGGCGCGATCTCTCGAGGTGACGCAAAACCCGCGCCGCGGAACTCACGGACCGCTGGCGTTCAAAAGAGCACAGGCAACACTGTCTCAGCGCCAAAAGATGACCGTCAAGTGTATGGGGCCGTGTATCTGCCTTTTGAACGTCGCTATTGGAAATCACAAATAAAACTTCAGCGTACTAGAAGTTACAGCTTGAGTGATATCGTTAACAAACATTAGAAAGAACTCGGAAGCAATATTTTTTGTAACTTGTTTGGGCAGTAACTAGCGTATGTAATGCGGTCCTGTACAAAGGGTTGGGGGCGAGATACCGCATTTTAGTAACTTTCGACTGGTTGACCGGATGATCTCGTTGTGTTCTCGCAACGATGCTCGGATGTTCTCGTTTAAGTGGCCGGATAACGGTTCTGGCTTTTGGCTCAAGGTCACTTGAAGGTCGCCGACAACGGCAGTTAAAGTCTTTCATGCTTAAAATTCCTACGATGATTAACCATGAAGCAAGGTATAGGCCAAAGACAGAAGGCATTCCTTATGCAGGCACATTTTCGTTACCAGAATAAGTAACAAGACTAGGGATATCGCTCTTGTTACTTGCACCATTTCACGCGTGTTCCACGAGTATAACCTGCTGACGCGTTTCTTTTGAGTGGCACATATCTGTGTACACAGTGAAATTCAACATATTGTAACGCCTTGGTTGAGCTGAAAGGAAGAGGAGGAGGACGACGGTTCGTTTGGGTGCGGAGCGCAGAACGAAACAGGTGCTTTCATCCCATCATATGCAAATAAACACGCTTCATCCGTAATTTTGTGGTGGAGGTGCGGGGTCCTCAACCAAGGCAACACGGTTCTGCAACAACCTCATCTACGCCGAAGCCGTGACCTTGTGGACTGCCCCCGTTGCACTTGTGGTCGAGATGTCTCGCGGTGAAGACGGAACCCGGAATGTACCAGTTCTTGCAGCTGCATGCAGCCCCTGCCCTGGTTGCAGCGGGCCCTTCGATGCCTGCTTCAGCCGCGGCTGGTCCCTGGCAGCATCAGCACCTGATAGAGCCTGGCACATTCGAAGGCAAATCTGGCGAGGACGCAGATGAGTGGCTCACACACTACAAACGGGTGAGCAACTATTACCATTGGGATGCGGCAACTCAGCTGTCCAACGTCGTGTGTTTCTTAACGGACACAGCACTTGTGTGGTTTGGCGACCATGAGGACGACCTCACGACGTGGGATTGGTTAGTGTCCGAAATAACGGAGTGTTTTGGGGACTGAGTCGCGAAGAGGAAGCAGGCTGAACAAACGGTGCTGCAAAGAGCCCAAATCCAAGGCGAGACGTGCACGACGTATATTGAGGCTATATTGAAGCTCTGCAAGAACGTCAACCCTCGCATGTCAGAGGAGGACAAGGTCGGCCACTTTTTAAAAGGAATTGCCGAGGATGTATGTCACTTCTTCATCGGCAAAGAGAACCTTGTTACAGTAGTTGACGTCATACGGCATTATCGTACATTCGAGACCCTGAAGATGAAGAATCTGAATCACGCCTACGATTCGGTCGGTTACCGAATGGGACTACCGTTGCAAATGTTGACGACTACACGTCCTTTGAACTCGTGTCTACAGTACGCGAAATTATACGGGAAGAGTTCACCCGACACCTGTACTCGACACCTTATGATGCTGCGCCAATCCAGGTTCCCTCTCATCATGTTTCTATTGATGCAACTGGCGTCGAGGACTACTACAGTTATCGTTCGCCGCCGAGGCCGCAGCGCAATCACTACCCAGAGTCGAAGTACGAACACCCTTTCAGCTATCCTTGTCAGCCGGCCGCTACACCCCAGGAGCCGTGTGAAGATGCATTTGTCCCACAGCGTCGCGACATTGCTTTTCAGGAGTACAATGCATATCGCCAACCTCCTGTGTGTTATTGTTGTGGTGCTACGGGACACATAGCTCGGTTCTGTCGTCGGTGCAGGGAAGCATCACCATACGATCCGCCATCAACGTTTCGTCGCACCGGCAATGGTTACAACAATGATCCCTGGTCCGCCTATTCCAGGAGCACCTCGGCGCAATAATTCTCCCGCTTCTAACCGTAGTTTGACACCTCCGTCCGCCCGACTGCACCGCTCGCCTTCACCGTGACGGCGGCTCTCACCACCGCCACTGCCGGGAAACTAGTCGGCGCGACCGATGGAGGTGAGGTCGCACAAAATGATTTACCTCAAATGCCTCCGCCAGTTACGATGCTTAAGAACAAAATACACGCGTTAATATATTGAGTATGTGCAACGGCTTTAGTGGACATTGGTGCAACCATTTCTGTTATGAGTTGTTCCTTCAAAGATCGCTTTGGCCGCAAAGTTATGTTTTCTTGGCACGAATCTACACGATTTCGTGGTGTCGGCGGAGAAATACTTCATCCTCTGGGGGTTTGCGTCGTTAACGTCTTGTTGGGCGCAAAGGTGTTCACAACTGAGTTCCTGGTTCTGCAGCGGTGTACACACGAAGTTATTGTCGGTATTCACTTTCTCCATGAGTGTGGTGCTTTCGTCCACTGTGGCAGCGGTGAACTTTCGGTCAGCAGTGAAGTTGTTCCTGCCCTCGGTGACGAGCTGCCGCCCGCGGAAAGCACACTGGTTGTTTCCGATTAACTGACAGTGCCACCATGGTCCATGCGGTCAGTTGCCGTGTTTGCTTCCGTCTCTGCCGTATGGCCCTTTGATGTCATCGTTCAACCTCTCACCGGTCAGTGTACTAAGAAAGACATCTTCGTGCCTCTCTGTATGGTGTCGATTAACAACCGAGCCACGTCTTTGTGGGCACTTAACTGTTCGCCAGTGCCTGTTATACTTCCTCGAGGAATGATGCTCGCTCTATTTGATGATGCCATCGGAAATTCTATCGCTGCCGTTAACGACGAAGAAGGTAAAAAATGCTTGGCCGTTTGCGAATGCAGTTGCTCCTACGAGTCGCAGTGTCTGAGCATGGTTAGTAAGAACCTACGGTTACACGAGCGACAAAGATTGGTGGAGCTATTGGAAAGACATGCTTCTGTGTTTGACTTCTGCGGAAAAGAGAAGCGTCCATCTTTACCCTGTTCTCGAGCTCAGCACAGGATCGATACAAGCTCTGCTCATCCGGTCCGGCAAAAACCTTACCGAGTGTCGACATCGGAGCGCAAAGTTATTGCCGAACAAGTTCAGGATATGCTGCAGAAGGGCGCTATTGAAGAATCGTGCAGAACTTGGGCAGCACGTGTCATTTAGGTTAAGAATAAAGAAGGCTCTTTGAGGTTTTGCGTTGATTATAGATGATTAAACGCCCTCACCAAAAAAGATGTATATCAACTACCTCGGATAGACGATGTCATCGACTGCCTGCATTCGGCTTTCTACTTTTCTTCACTAGATCTACGATCAGGGTATTGGCAGATCCCTGTGCACCCTACTGACAAGGAGAAGGCTGCATTCATGACGCCCGATGGACTATATCAATTTAATGTTATGCCGTTTGGGCTTTGCAATGCTCCCGCTACTTTCGAAAGATTTATGGACTCGGTTCTTCGCGGTTTGAAATGGGAGGTATGTTTCTGCTATCGAAATGACGTTGTCATTTTCGGGCGTACTTTCAAAGAGCATAACGCCCGTTTAAATCTCGTTTCAGACTGCGTCGAAAAGGTCGGCTTGGTTTTAAATTCTAAGAAGTGCCGGTTTGGCGAACGACAAGCGTTAGTCCTTGGTCACCTAGTTGACAAAGATGGTGTCAGGCCAGGCTCCCGGAAAATAGAAGCACTCAGTGCCTTTAAGCCACTTCAGTCACTAAAGGAACTCCGCAGCTTCTTGGGATTATGCTCCTACTTTCGACGGTTCGTGCCGTGATTCGCGGACATTGTTTATCTATTGACAAGTCTCTTGCGAAAAGACAGCCCATACGAATGGCACCTGAATGCGACGCGGCATTCTCTGAACTCATATTTCTGCTGACATCAGAACCCATTCTTCGTCACTACGATCCGTCTGCTCCGGCCTGCTGAAGTGCACAGTGACGCCAGCGGAATCGGCATCGGAGGAGTGCTTGTTCAGCGCCATAATAATGAAGAGTATGTGGTTGCATATGCGAGCCGTTCTCTCAGCAAGGCTTAACGAAACAACACTGTGACAGAGCAAGAATGCTTAGCGGCTGTATTTGCTGTTCAGAAGTGTCGTTTCTACCTAGTACGGGCGTCCATTCGCAATTGTAACCGGCCGTCATTCCTTATGTTGGCTTGTTACCCTCCGCGACCCCTACGGTCGTCTAGCACTCTGGGCTTTACGGCTTCAAGAATTTGACTTCATTGTTTCGTACAAAAGTGGAAGACGTCATGCCAAAGCTGATTGCCTTTCTCGCCTTCCTCTGTCCACAACGGAGGATAACGCGGACAATCTCGACACCTGCTTTGCTGCTGTCTCTCACACGTTTCTTGACGCCCCGTCTTCCAGCGGTAACAGTGTAATGACTTATGTTTCGACCCCCTGTTCGCCGATGCCTGCAGTCCCAAGGCCAGTGGTTGCTTTTTTCTTCGGGATGGACTGTTATACAAGACAAATTACTCAGCAAGTGGCGCGCGGTATTTACTGGGTGTTCCCCAAAGCCTGCAATTTGACGTTCTCCGTGTCATGAATGTTGATCCGACGTGAGACCATCTTGGATTCATTCTCACCTTACATCGAATACAGGAGTGGTTTTACAGGCCTAAGATGCGACATTCTACTAAACAATACGTGTCGAGCAGCGATAAGCGCCAGCGTCACAAGCGACCTACAAGCGCTCCGCAAGGCCTTCTTCATCCTGTAACATAAGATATGATATGATTGATATGATATGATATGATACTCATATGATATGATTAATAAAAATCGGGCCTCTCGACTCCCTTTCTTCTCGTTCATCACGGTAGCGCCACCTACTACACCTTTCGAGCAAGTTGGTATCGACCTGCTAGGACCGTTTCCACGATATTCGAACAACAACCGCTGGGTCGTCGTCTGTGTCGATCACCGTACTAGATATGCGAAAACCGCTGCGATATCTTCCTCCACAGCTGCTTGCGTCGGTGCCTTCTTGTTACGCTACGTAATTCTTGGCCACGATCCGCCTCGTGTAATCATCAGCGACCGTGGTCGCCAATTTGTCGCCGACCCCGTGGAAGAATTGCTTAGACTGTGCACTCCGCAGTTCCGCCACTCAACAACATATCATCCCCAGATGAATGGCCTTGTCGAACGAACCAACCGCACCCTGACCAACATACTGGCTATGTATGTACGATATCATCCAATCATAAGAACTGGGATGACATCTTACCGTTTATTTCCTATGCCTACAATACAGCGAAGCACGAAACTACGGACTTGACACCTTTCTAGCTGCTCTACGCTCTAGTACCGCGCACCTGTCTCGATACCATTTTACCCTTTACACGTACTCCATACAGAGGACTGAGTTGCCTAAACTTCGTGCCGTGCTGAAGAAATCCGACAAATTGCTCGTACGCGTACACTAGCATCACAAGATCGCTCCAAGGAGCGGTATGACCACCGCGGTGACAAAGTTTCATTCGAAAAAGGTGACTTGGTGTGGCTGTGGACCCCTTAGCGTAGAGGCGGGTTATGCCGAAAGTTCTTGGCTCAGTGTACCGGTCCCTTCAGCATCATTGACCGCATTAGTGATATAACGTATGTGGTCACCCGTGTAAGGTCACCAGGACGCCGCTCTAGCGCTACTCAAGTTGCGCATGTTACGCGCCTCAAGTGATATCACACTATCACTCAGCCCCAACTCCCATGGTGGGTTTCGTCTGCGAAACGGGGAATGTAACGCCTTGGTTGAGGCGAAAGGAAGAAGAGGAGGACGACGGATCTTTTTGGGTGGGGAAGCGTAGAACGAAACCGGTGCTGGACTGCTTTCATAGACTCTCATCCATCATCTGTAAATAAACACGCCTCATCAGTAACAATATTTTAAACGAGACCACAGTGTATTGCCATAATGTATTTGAGCGAAACTAGGACACGGATTTCAGATATTTAAGCGCTGCCCAGAATTTGTGGGGAGCTATTAATATAGCCATTGTGCCTGTGTATTTCTGTACTCTGCTCAACTGTAGTGTGTTTTATGTGCACTCGCGTTCGCTGTGATCTCTGCAATTGCCGTGACCAAGAAGAATCAGCGGAACAAACGTGCTCATTTTTTAGCCACAACCACACCAAGTCTATGCCTGAGGCTTCATTCACACAGCCGTCAAACGCTCCGTCGCGTCACCGCCACGTAAAAAACAAAAAAACAAAAAAAAAACAAAACAAAAAATAACGTACAGCAGGCGCGACGGAGCAGCGTACGAAGAGGCAACGACGGTGGCGACGTCTACAGCAGCACGGTTTTCTACAGTGTTGACTGACCGGTCCCAAGTTCGCCTAAACCTAGAAAAATATAATCTACATTATGCGTTGAATCTGTCAAATAATTTGATGTCGGTGTAATGTCTGCATAAACTAAGAATAAATTGTGTAATGGCGAGCCACAACAACCACAAGTACAGTGCACTAGAATAAAAGGGTATCACTGCGCACCAGCGGCAACGGGGCGAGGTGAAGCCGCCGATGTCAACTTGTAAACGGAGCTATACATTGAAATCGACGAGGCGACGCCTGCTGTGCCACAGGGAAAGCGCATATTGCTACACATGCGACGAAGAGAACATGCACAGCGAGCACCGCGGCGTCGAAACACAAACGGAAAGGACGCTACATTGATCTACGACGCCGCCATGTTTGAATGTGTGGCAACATGCGCTTTCCCTGTGGCGCAGCAGGCGTCCCCCCGTTGATTTCAATGTATAGCTCCGTTTACAAGTTGACATCGGCGGCTTCACGCTCCCGGCGCCGCTGAGCCCACTACCCTTATATTCTAGTACACTGTATACCACGGGTTTACTTTCGTGATGCTGAGCGGTTTTCTGCTGCTGTTCTGGCTTTGCAAACGGAGACAGCAACAAGCGCGCAAAGCTTGGCGACGAAGAAGTACGTGGGGGCGACGAAACATGTGCAGGAATCGCAAGTTCGGCCTTCGGCGTTGTCCATGTTGCATATTTGAGCACCAACGAGACGCACAGCTGAGTTTTCGGTGTGACAGACGTGGAACGCATGTAAACAAACTACCAGCCGCTGCTGTGGCCAGCTTCAGCTTTGTAAAATGGCTGTATTTAGCGACGGCTTCTTAATTTCTGATTGGTCAATTTTGTAGGGGCGGGGCTCCGTCACCGTGCTGGCGGCGGAAACGTATATACAGAGCACCGCTCTGCGTCACCGGCGACCCGTTTTTGAGGGGAAAACGACTCGGAAACCCCCTCCCCTGACGAAAACCGTGACGGTGACACGATGGAGCATTTGACGGCTGAGACTGAAATGATTTAATGAGGCTTAAGTTTGCTCTTCGTATTCCTGGTAAATGGAATTTCCTGGTTACTTCCAGTGGTGGCACGGCGCTTTGTGTGCAGGTTGTGTACACGCTCAACATCCGTGCGGAGGACCAGGAGGCACTGATGTTGGCCATGAAGGAGCTGCACGAGGAAGATGTGAAGCGCGTCACGCGAGACGCCAACGAGAAGATGGCCCACTGCCAGAGCCAGGTATGCGCCGCCATAGAGTATAGCATGTATCAATGCAGTACCCTAATAAATCTGAAAATTGACAAGATTTATATAGATTACCTACACCGCCGTGGTAGCTCAGTGATATGGTGTTTTTGCTGCCGAGGTCGCACGTTCAATCCTGGCCGCATTTGGCAGAATAAAAAAAAAAAAAAACCGTACCGCGCATTGGGTGCACGTTAAAGGACACCAGGTGTCGTCAAACACAATTCGGAGTCCCCACTACGGCATGCCACCTAATCCAATCATGGTTTTGGCCTGTAAAACGCCATAACTTCATTAATTAAGTTTAGCTAGACTAGGTACTTCGAGGTTAAAGGGCCGCATCTTCCGATGTACAACAGGAAAAGAGAAACAAAAAATAAGCACATACAGAACGATACCAAGCTACATAAGTACATCTCAGTGCGTAAACAAGACAAAAGGCAATTTTGGCCTTTTTTAGCAAGAAATGAGCAACTTTTTTTTTCCTGTCAAACGAATGTTTAAATACGGGCCTGCTCTTTCCGTACCCCGGCCATCAAACATTAGTCACAAGCTGCTGGGCCGATTTCAAGGCGCCCTTACTGAATACAGCGTAGTCTGAGGAGCAAACTCATTTTCTGAGTATTTTATTTTTTTCCAATAAGGGACAGTGATCTTTGACAAGCGCGCAGAGGGGCGCACCTTACCATCCTGGCAGGGAGTCTGAAGATGATATACTTTAATTCGGACGAATTGTTCCGCAGTGAGTTTCATAATAATTTCTTGTGCCGGTCGATATATTGTAAAGTTTGCAATATAGCTACATACTTTGTTTACAAAAAATAAAGTATGTAGCCAAGTAAAGCAAGAAGGTTGCAGTATGGCTACATACTTTATTTACAGTGTGTGTACAACAAACAGTGAAGATTTGTTGCCCATAATGCAGGCCTATAATATATGTGGCATCTACCGGAAGGAGGCAAACGTTCTTTTATATAGCACACATCGCTTATGAGATCGATCCACCAGTGTTCTACTCTCATGGAGCACGTTCACACATTGCCACTTTTCTGTCAGATGTGAATTTCTTTCATCCTAACCAGCGCGGATTTCGCAAAGCTCATTCTTGCGACCCTCAACCTGCTCTGTTCCTACATGATTTACATTCTCATCTCGATCGCAACATCCCCATTGACGCTCTATTTTTGGACTCCGAGAAAGCTTTCGATAAAGTGTCACACATCCTTCTTCTGCATAAACTCTCCCACCTCAACCTTCAACCAGACATTGTTAATTGGATCCGTGAATTTCTAACTCATAGCCTTCACTTTGTTTCCGCTAACTCGATCTCTTCAACCTGATCCCCTGTTATATCTGGTGTGCCCCAAGGCTCTGTTCTTGGGCCTCTCCTCTTTCTCATATACATTAATGACCTTCCACTTATCATCGAACATTCGCCTTTTTGCGGATGATTGCGTTTTATACCGTCAAATAACAAATGCTTTAGACTGCTCCGCTCTTCAGGTAGACCTCCTCCAAATCCAGGCATGGTGCAGCAAATGGTTCATGTCCCTCAACGTCAGTAAGTGTTCCCACGTGTCCTTTCATCGACGTCATAATTATGTAGTGCCTTCATACTGCCATAACAACTGTACTTTAACACAGTGTGACACATTGAAATACCTAGGAATGCATATATCGAGTGATTTAACTTGGACCCACCATATTAATCATTTAACTAATTCCTGCAGTCGATTACTAGGTTATCTACGCCGTAACTTGTCTTCAGCATCTCCCTCAATTAAACTACTTGCATATAAAACCCTGATCCGTTCTAAACTAGAATATGTCTGTGCTATCTATGACAACCACCAGGTTAATATGATTTATTCCCTTGAATCGGTTCAGAACCGTGCTGCCAGGTTCATTCTTTCTGACTACTCATATAATACAAGTGTCTCAGCCTTAAAATCCCGGTTGTGTCCTCCCTGGCTCGCCTCCCACCGCAATAGTGCTCGTCTTTTTTTATTTTTTAGGTTCTTTCATTCGCTGCCCATAGGTAACCAAATCATCATTCCAGCGCATCGTATCTCCCGCCATACGCATCCCAATGCTGTGTATCTACCACGCGCCCATTCCACTACATATCAGCGTTCTTTTTTTCTGCATACAGCCCGAGAATGGATAACCCTTCCTTCTGACATCTCCCTCATCACCGACATTTCCCGTTTCAAAGCTGCTTTTGAAGACCATCTTTCAAGTCACGCCAGCTAAGCTCTCCCGCCATTTTTCTACGTGCCCACCCCTCATGTAATGGGACCTTTGAGGTATCATGAATAAATGAATGAATAAATAAATAAATAGATCCCGCCGTGGTGGTGTAGTGGCTTTGGTGTCGCGCTGCTAAGCTCGAGGTTGAGGGATCGAATCCCGGCCGTGGCGGCCGCATTTCGATGGGGGCGAAATGCAAGAACACGCGTTTACCGTGCATTGGGCGTACGTTAAAGAACCTCAGGTCGCCAAAATTAACCCGAAGTCTCCCAATACGGGTGCCTCATAACCATATTGTGCTTTTGGCAAGTAAAACCCCAGAATTTCTTTTTATGAGATCGAACTTTGCAACCTTCATCGGTTGCACGAAATCGCACTGGAAGGAATTTGTATATTTCTGAACATTTCTTTAATGCCATTAGGATACTTCATGCGCTTTGCGTTAGCGATCTGTCCAACCGTTTTCTCGCCGATCACAGGGCAGTCTATGGTACAATGGCTAGAGCATCTGGATGATGTGCTGAAAGCAGGGTATCGAACCGGAACAGAACGAAAAACAGAAAACCGGAAAACAACTTTATTTTTATGCTAACCGGTACTGTACCAGAAGGCAATTCTTTTTTTCACTTTGGAGCAAAACCAAAAAGAATAAAATATGGTTTATGTGTAAGGTAGACCACCTCCTTGAAGCTTTTTCATCCATGCATTGCCTGCACTTGTGGCTCGACTATATGCTCAGCTACACTGTCTCATTTATAAACGCATGCGAGCTTCCCATGATTTTACAAGTGACAGCCCCGCTTTAGTGCCGTTTTCAACGTGTCGCGTTGTGAGGCAGACGCGTTAATAATAAAATCGTGAACGCTTGAAATGGATGATGTTCAGCTGACTTCATGTTAAGAAGCGCATTCTAGCTGGGCAGTCGCTTTTGCCCACACTGATATTTAAACTGAAGGAGGTGCGATAGAAATTACTTGTTGCTTACGAGTTGCGCTTCAGCAACGTGATTTTACAGTGAAGCTGTTAAAGGCTTGGGTCCCGTAGGATCGTGTCCGCGTGTAAAAAAAAAAAAAAAAACTATCATCATCAGCATTGGCTCGAGCGTCGTCGTCTTTTTGAGCGCACGGCCCCTCCTCCCTCCGGGCCGGCTGAGCCCCCGCTATCTTCTCTTGCGCCAGTCGACCTTTTTTTTTTTTATGCCGCGTTCCCCGCCCGACTAGAGTTGAGCCCTGCTGGGAGGCTAGGCCGGCGGCGCTCCTTCTTTGAACCCCAAAACCACTTGATCTTGAAAGTAGCGACACTCTCCTCCGCGCACGCGCTTTCCTCCTCAATTATCATCGGATTTCTCCCATCCCCGGGCCGGCGCGGTGCGCACGGCACGCTTTACCCTCCAGTGGCTCGCTGCAGCCGCATTAGAATCAATGCTATACACGAGAATTTGTTTCATAATCGTGGCTCATAAAAAAGCTCACAGAAGGCAACCAAGAAGAAATATGATAGTTTATTTAAAGTGAATTTGCCGAAGCGATTGAGTGGGCTAAAAACCTTTGTGCTAATGCTACTGTGCAAAATACGTGGTGTGGCCGATGCGAGAACAAAGTAGGAACTGCATTGGTCTTGCAATACTTGCAATATTTTTGGCTAAAACTGATGGTTCGTAAAATGGAACTGAAACATGACCGTGATCTCTGAGTATACGCATGGTAAGAAGCAAATTTCTTCCATTTGAATTTGTTTGCACTCTTGGAAATGAAGACTGCACAAGCATGCACATTTTTATTATACATGTAACTAAAAGAAAACGCCACTTGTTTACTTATACAAGGTGTTCAAAATTAAGCTTTACGGAATTTTAAAAATCGCCTGTGGCAGGTAGCATAACTCTTATTATTGAGCTGGGTTACTCAAAGAGGCGGACATTAGTAGCACGAGAAATCGAAACACATATTCATTTAATTAACAAGAATTGACTAATGAACTTCTTAGTTAATTACTTTACGACACATATTGCACTTCACGAATTGTAGCCGGTGAGATTGCAAGACGCATCCACTTGAAATGAATTTCCAGGATGACACCAGTTACGAGATATTTCCCAAAGTGTGGGACGAAATACATGGGGGCGTTCCAGTTACTTTTGTGCTTCAATGTATAAAACAGCATTTTCGTAAAAAAGTAAGTAAACAACAGTGCATTTTTACGGCGAGTTTGATGGCGCATATCTCCAACCTGGTGTCATTCTGGAGATTCATTCTAAGTGGATACGCCTGACAAGCTCACCAGCTACAATTCGTAAATTGCAATATGTGTCGTAAAGTAATTAACTAAGAAGTTAATTACTCATTTTTTCATTAGTTGAATATGTGTTTTGGTTTCTCGTGCTACTAATGTCCGCCTAATCGAATAACCCAGGTCAACGATAAGAATTGTGCTACCTGTCACAGGCGATTTTAAAAAATTCCTTAAAGCTTAATTTTGAACACCCGGTATATTGGGGGTCGTGCCTTCGCAACATAAGGTGTACGTAAACACCAAAACAAAAAATGCTCGCCGTATTGTAACTTTGTAAAGATACAAGCAGCACGCAAGAGTAAAAGAGATCCTTTGGTTCACAAGTACCAGGCGCCAGGATCACACACACACACACACACACACACACACACACACACACACACACACACACACGCACACGCACACGCACACGCACACGCACACGCACACGCACACGCACACGCACACGCACACGCACACACACACACACACACACACGCGCGCGCGCGCGCGCACATGCACACAATTACAAAATAGGAGTTACAGGCATTAACTTATAAATTACATACATGTGAAAACAAACGCATGCGCAAGAACACTAAAAAAGCTTTGTCATGACACGAAGAGTAAAAAAAAAGTCAGAGCCCTTCCACTACTGTCAAGAATGAAGCCAGTGAAGCTGTGACTATGGTGGGTCTGCTACAGTGAATTTATGTATTATCATTACTGACTATATTGAGCGTCTTCGGCATGTTCGTCAGAGCAAGGACACCGGCGTCTTGTTTTCGCCCGGCGCGATGGCCAAGTAATGCTCTTGCTGCGCCAAGTCAGCCCCATCGTCATAGACTACCTTATGAGCCACAGCGATGACATCCGCAGCATACTGCACGGCATCATCAGGATCCTGACGTCCGGATCCTGGAAGATGTGGTTAAGCGAGCGTCCGTCCCATAGCGAGCCGAAAGGGCAACTGCTGATAACAACGCTAGCGCGATCTTTACGTCACCAGACGAAGGGGCACAATGATTGGTGGGACGTGCCGCCGCCGAGTATCGCGACACTTGTGAAAGAGGCATCGGCGGTGGCGAGGGCCATAACAATGGGCCATCCATCATCCGTTTTGACACCTGTGCTAGGGCACAACTGGCGGGAAACCGCAATGCACATGGAGCCAAAGCGAATGTTGATGATGATAGTATTTCTACACGCGGACACGATTCTGGGGACCCTATCTCTTAACAGCTTCGCTGTAAAAGTTCAGCGACTCATTAAAAAAAAACAAAAAAACAAATAACAACAAAAAAACTATATGCACACTTATAGGAGCTCAGTATTGAACTGAACGAAGAGTCCGGCTATGCAAAGTGCTTTAAAATCTCCATGCAACTTGACCGACAAATATAAGAAAAGCTGTAACACTCACCTCGCAAAGAACGACATGCTTGTAAGGGGCGAAATCCTTTCTCCCGATGTCATGGAACCATTGCTTCCGGCGCGCGGCATTCCTTTCTCCTCGGGGGATAGAAAATAAGGCTAGCCCTTTCTCTGACCTGCTGCTGTATTGAAACGCGCTGCAGCAAGGCATTTCCACGGAGAAGGAAGCTGAGATTCCTACCGAAAGACTGAAAAACTTAGGAAACACATGTTCGCAGCGGCAAGGCGACCACCGCTTGGCAAGCACAAGGCGGCCGGGAGGCATGTTTCTATTTGCGCCCAAGCTATAGTGAACTAGAATAGTATATTCTAGTTCAATATAGCCCAAGCCCAGCGCTCGACCGCTGGCGCCGCCATGCGCCGCTCGCGCGTACCATGTTTCTAGGTGTTTTTTTTTTTTTTTTCGCCGAGGGTGCTCGAACGCAATCATTTGGTTCGCATGAATGCATGCTCTGGAGGCGTGGCTGTATGGTCTGTCTTTCGAGAAGAGGCTGCTCAAGTGCGGAGTGTGGTTGCAACTTGCAACATTTGATCCCGTTCCTGAATGGAATTCGTATATGGACGCTTTTGTTTGTTTGCCCGATTTTTGAACTTTCATTGGACTGCCTAGCGTGTGTGAATTTGTTTTTTATGTGTACATAAATGTAACGCAACTATTCGCATATAAATACTAATATTTCCATGTGACAAGGAAAAAAAAAAGTGGCTGTATGGCTAAGTGGCTACGACGCTCGCTTTGAGACCGGGCGTACGTTGGTTCGAATCCCGCTTTGGCTATTTTTTTCTTAGTATTGTCACGGGATGTTCTTGCAAGTCCACAGGGCGTCTGACTGATGTACAAGAAGACGGAGCAGTCTCAGCTGGACACCGATCGAGCGCGCACTCCTAGTTCGTCGACTTCCTCTTTCACACTTTACCGTGCCAGTACCGATAATCTCCAGTACAATCACCCCCCGCACAGAAAGAAGCCATCCTGGCGACCTAGGGAAAAGACAGCATCGGCGGGTCGTAACACGGTTTAAGCCGTGCTACATGAACTATTTCGCGCCCTCGGCAACGGCGATCAGAAGACGGCGCGAGCGGCTCGATGACATAGTTCACAGGTGATGCTTGCTGCAGTATACGCGGTAGGGACCGTGGTAGTTGGACAAAAACTTAGTGGATTGGCCGGGGGAAGTAGCCGGGACCCGAAGCCAAAAAAGCATTCCGGGAGAATAGCGGGCACTAGGAGCGGATGCGTCATGGCGAGATTTTTGGCGCCACTGATCTTGGGCGGTGAACGAGCGGGCTAGTTGGCGACATTCTTCAGCATAAGCAGCTACTTCTGAAACAGGTGTCACTTCAGAAGCGTCAGGACGGTAGGTTAGAATGGTGTCCAAGAGGCAGGAAGGTTCTCGGCCATAGAGAAGAAAGAAAGGAGAGAAGCCGGTGGTAGTTTGCCGGGCAGAGTTATAGGCGTAAGTGACAAAAGGAAGAACCCGGTCCCAATTGGAGTGATCGCCAGACACATACATGGCAAGCATGTCGCCAAGCGTACGATTGAAACGTTCCGTCATGCCGTTAGTTTGTGGATGGTAGGCGGAAGCGGTGCGATGAACGATGTTGCACTCTTTTAGCAGGGCCGCGATGACATTGGAGAGAAAGACGCGCCCACGGTCACTTAATAATTCACGTGGAGCACCGTGTCGCAGAATGAGGTTGCGAAGAAGGAAGCAAGCGACGTCTTTCGCGGTGGACGCTGGCAGCGCAGATGTTTCGGCGTACCGTGTGAGGTGGTCTACGGCAACAATGATCCACCGGTTACCGTCCGGAGTGCTTGGAAGGGGGCCGTAAAGATCAATTCCAACACGGTCGAATGGTCGAGCAGGGCAGGGTAAAGGTTGCAGGGGACCTGCAGAACTCTGAGGCGTTGACACGTTGCACATGAACGGACGTACTGGCGAACGAATCTGTACATGCCTCGCCAGTAGAATCGAAGACGAAGACGGGAATACGTTTTGAAGACGCCGGCGTGGCCACATTGGGGGTCATCGTGGAAAGCGGCGCAGATGTGTGAGCGCAGGTGACTGGGGATAACGAGCAGCCATCGACGGCCGTCGGTGAGGTAATTCCGTCGATACAAAAGGTCGTCGCGGATGGCAAAGTGGTGTGCTTGACGACGCACGGCGCGTGAGAGAGACGCAGGTGAGCGGTGAGACAGGAAGTCCAGCAGTAGAGAGATCCAGGGATCTTTACGCTGCTCGGCCGGCATGTCGTTGAAGCTAAGAGCTGACAAATCGCAGGTGGGAGGTAAGGAGCAAACTGAGGCAGGAGGTAGCGGAGAACGGGATAGGGCGTCGGCATCTGAATGTTTGCGTCCAGAGCGATAAATGACACGTATGTCATACTCTTGAAGCCGTAAGGCCCAACGAGCGAGGCGGCCACTGGGATCTTTCAAGGACGATAACCAGCATAAGGCATGGTGATCAGTGACAACGTCAAACTGACGGCCGTAAAGATAAGTACGAAATTTGCTGATTGCCCAAACAATCGCCAAACATTCTTTTTCCGTCACAGAATAGTTGGATTCTGCCTTCGTTAGGGTGCGGCTGGCATATGCGACAACGTACTCGTCAAAGCCATCTTTGCGTTGGGCGAGAATGGCGCCAAGTCCGACACCGCTAGCATCCGTATGTATCTCAGTAGGCGCATTGGGGTCGAAGTGGCGCAGTACTGGAGGGGACGTGAGGAGCCGGCGGAGCCTCATAAATGATTCGTCACACTCCGAGTTCCAAGCCGACAGGTCTGACGAGCCATTAAGAAGCTGCGTCAAGGGAGCGATGATCGAGGCAAAATTACGAATGGAACGCCGGAAATAGGAAGACAAACCGATGAAGCTCCGTAGTTCCTTTAGAGTAGTGGGCTTGGGGTACTCAGCAACGGCGCGAAGTTTGGCAGGATCAGGCAGAATTCCCTCTTTGGAGACGACGTGGCCTAGGATCGTAAGCTTACGGGCACCAAAATGACATTTTTTTTTTAAATTGAGTTGCAACCCAGCTGACGTGAGACAGGCAAGAACTTGCTCAAGGCGGGCGAGATGCGTATCGAAATCGATAGAAAAGACCACAATGTCGTCTACGTAGCAAAGGCATGTGTGCCATTTAAGACCCCTGAGAATAGCGTCCATCATTCTCTCGAAAGTTGCAGGTGCGTTGCAAAGGCCGAAAGGCATTACATTGAACTCGTATAATCCATCAGGAGTTACAAAAGCCGTTTTTGGGCGGTCGGCTTCAGCCATCGGCACTTGCCAGTACCCGGAGCGCAGATCCAGTGAAGAGAAGAACTCAGCCCCCTGTAGGCAATCCAGGGCGTCGTCGATGCGTGGTAGGGGATAAACATCCTTGCGGGTAATCTTATTGAGTCGGCGGTAATCGACGCAAAACCTGATTGAGCCATCCTTTTTTCCGCACCAGCACGACCGGAGACGCCCAAGGACTGTGGGAGGGCTGGATCACACCTCGTTTCAGCATGTCGTCAACGTGTTCGTCAATGACACGGCGTTCGGCTGCGGAAACACGGTATGGACGTTGGCGCAGCGGAGCATGGTGACCGGTGTCAATACGGTGAACAACCGCTGTCGTGCGCCCCAAGGAAGGTTGGCCGAGGTCGAAAGAAGCACGAAAACGTTCAAGAAGTTCAACAACTTCACTGCGTTGAGTGGGCGTAAGCGCGTCGTCGATGGTATGCAAGAAAACATTGGGGAAACGCGAGGCTGGTGCGGTAGCAGAAGTGATGGCACCGATAGGCAGTGGCGACCTATCGGAAGTTAGGTCAAATGGACTAATGACGTCAACAGTGTCTAGACGCCCCACACATTCACCGTGTAAGAGAGTTGAAGGACATGGAAATGGATTGCACGCATAAATGGCAGCGGAACCATCGGTGAGTGTGACGACAGCAAACGGGAGTAGAAGGTTCGGTCGACGCGCACAGTCTTCAGATGGTGTAAAAAGAGCTGTCGTGGCGGGGGCAGAGTCACAAGAGACGGGCACCAAGGCGGCAGAAAAAGAAGCGATAATGACGTCAGCGGTGACGATCACTTTAGGAGAACGGTTCGGGAGGTCGACGGTAGTGTCACGGAACGGAGACAAAGCCAGTTGCGCGCGAGCGCAGTCGACAACAGCATGATGTGCGGAAAGGAAGTCCCAACCCAGAATAACGTCATGCGAAGCACGGCATAGAACGACGAATTCTACAAAATATAGTTCATCCTGAATCATAACACGAGCCGTACATGCGGCCGAAGGCTTGACTTGCTGCGAGCTTGCCGTGCGTAGGGAAATATCTGGTACAGGAATCGTTACTTTCTTGAGTTTGCGGCAGAGGTCTTCACTTATGACAGAAACGGCAGCCCCCGTATCGACAAGAGCTGTTGTCGCGACGCTTTCCACAAATACGGCGATTTCGTTAGGAGGAGAAAGACGAGGCCTTGAAATTTTCGACGATGGCGCAGTTCTTGCCTCGGGAACTGCGGCTGTCAGTTTTCCTCCTGACCAGAGCTGGAACGGCGAAGCATGGGTGAAAGGGGACGGCGGCGAGGGGAAGAAGACCGACGAGAGTTGAAGGTGGCGCGACGAGAATACGAGTCCGAGGGATCAGGGATAGAACGATGCGAAGGCTCTTGGGGAAGGTAGCCGAGGTTCGGCACGTCACAACGAAAATAAAGTCCACGGCGGCGACAGAAACGCGCAACATGTCCCGGAATACCGCACGCGAAACAGATAGGGCGGTTGTCCGGAGTACGCCAAGGGTTAAGAGAAGGTCCGGAAGACGATAAGGGCACGTGGACCGGGCGTACCGGAAGTGGCGACGAGTAGAAACTAGCGGCGGGTCGGGAGGTAGTAGGCAGCGGTCGCGGAGGAGGTCGGCTGAGAGCGGCAGCGTAAGTCAGAGGCGCAGTCACAGGCGGCGGTGGAGAGGGAGGTGGGAGCGCCTCAGAAACTTGTGCTTGGATGACACGACGGAGCGATGGTTCTAGCGTGGAAGCAGGCTCAGCAACACACGCTACAAGAGAGAGCTGGCGAGCCACTTCTTCCCGAATGTATTGTTGAATCTTCGGCAGCAAGCCAGAGTGATCAGCGCCAAGGCATCCAGGCTCCAAGGCCGAGAGGTCCGCGGACTGCACACTGGTGCGACGGGTGGAAAGGCGCTGCTTGCGCAGCTCGTCGAAGCTTTGACAGAGCTCAATTACTTGTGCAACTGTCGTAGGGTTCTTGGCCACGAGCATATGGAAGGCATCGTCGTCTATGCCTTTCATAATGTGCCTTATCTTATCGGCTTCGGTCATGGACGCATTCACGCGCTTACAGAGGTCGATGACGTCCTCAATGTAGCTCGTGAAGGTTTCACCGCTTTGTTGAGCGCGACCACGCAAACGGTGTTCAGCACGGAGTCTGCGCACAGCGGGACGGCTGAAGACCGAAGTGAGGGTCTCGGTGAAAGCTGACCAGGTTGGAAATTCGGCTTCGTGGTTTCTAAACCACAGATGTGCCACATCAGTCAGATAAAAGATGGCGTTGGTCAGCTTGTCGCGATCAGACCACTTGTTATGCGCGCTAACGCGGTCATACTCTGCAAGCCAGTCCTCCACGTCGTGATCGTCGGTGCCGCTGAAGATGGCAGGGTCGCGCTGACGTACCGCACCAGAACACACAACAGCCGGGGGGGGGGGGGGCGGGAGCGGATTGCTAAGGGCCGGCGTCGTCGGTCATTGTGGCCGCAGATGGCAACGTACGGCTGCGGAGCTCCAGGTCGGGGAAAACGTTAACCCAGCACTTCCACCAAATGTCACGGGATGTTCTTGCAAGTCCACAGGGCGTCTGACTGATGTACAAGAAGACGGAGCAGTCTCAGCTGGACACCGATCGAGCGCGCACTCCTAGTTCGTCGACCTCCTCTTTCACACTTTACCGTGCCAGTACCGATAATCTCCAGTACAGTATCATCATTTTGTTTTTTTCCTCTCAGTTTGGCGGCGCGGTCGGTAGTGCCCCGGTGCCGCGGCAGAAGCCGCGGTGCCGGGCGCCAATGCGAAGCGGCGGTCGTTGGTGGGTTGCGGAGCGCAGCGTAGCAACACCCCAAATAAAACATACTGCTCCGGTCAGGTAGACTGCTCCCTCCCTGATAGTGAGATTATATTTGGATCATCAAAACAGTGATGCGTTTATTTAGGAATACCATCGATCCCTTAACAGCAGCCACAGTTGTACCTAGTCACCACCAGCCCAGCGTGTTCTCCTTTCCAATGGCGGCGGGTAGAAACATGGTACGCGCGAGCGGCGCATGGCGGCGCCAGCAGTAGAGCGCTGGGCCTGGGCGCAAATAGAAACACGCGGCCGGGAGAAACTAAAAGCACGCGAAAGCAAGTTTCTCGCCGTTTTCATGATGTCAGGGTCACCTGACGGGGTAGTATCGCGCGCCGCAGCCATTTAGCGTGGCGGATGCGCTGGCTCTGCGAAAGAGGGGGAGAAAAAGAGGAGTTTCACGACGCCGGCGAGGGTGTCGCGGCGTAGATCAAAAAGCGCCGCTACTTTCAAACATCAAGGGGCTTTATGCATTCTATGCGTCCCTGAAGTCCCTCAATGTAAAAGTAGCGCCGACCACTTCCCTCCTTCTCCGTTCCACTGTCCCGCTTGGCACGGGCAGCGTGATCTAAAACCCCTATATATAAAAAGTAGCGTCATCCACTTTCCTCCTCCTCCGTTCCACTATCGCTACAGTGGCTAGAATAGGGTGTACTATCGCGCTCGGTGCGACCAGCGCGATCGAGGCGCCATATCGACAGTGGCGCCGCCTGCGTCGGGCCAGCCGTGGCAGACGACAGCTAACGCGCTACCAGAGGAACCGAGGAAAACTTCGATCGCGCCCTGCGGAGGCGTTTTTGAGGCGCGATTTTGCTTCGTCAGTCAGTAACTGGTCTTAATAATGCCGTTTTAGAAGTAGCAACGCGACGATGCGAGACGGCGCAAATATCAAGTGTGCAGCAAGCGTTTGCGCACGCCGGATGGTAAACAAAAAAAGCCTTTTGCCCTCGCCTTGTCGGTTGCGGCAACTTAAGGCGCAGCAGCATGCTATCACAACGAAGTTCTTGTCCCTAACACGTTTGATCCGTTTGTGCGTAGAGCACTTTCATCGCACAGGCCCCTGAATGGCAGTCGGAGCGCGCTGGAAAGAAAAAAGTATACAAAAGCGCAACGCGTGCTTACACATGACATGGATTGGCCAATGGGGGAGCGGAGGAGGCTGAGGCGGCAGGAGGCGGCGAGGAGGAAACGCCGGGGTGAGCGCGGTGGCGGCAAGATCTAAGAATGGCGCTACTTTTTATATATAGGGGCTTTAGCGTGATCTCGACAGTGGCGCCGCCAATGTCGAGCCTGCCGAAACAGACGGCGGGAAACTCGTAACAGACGACGTGGAAAGCTTCGTTCGAGCCCTGCGGAGCAATTTATGAGGCGAGATTTTTTCGTCAGTCAGTAACTGGCCTTAATAATGCCGTTTTGGAAACAGCAACGCGACGATGAGAGACGGCTCATTACCAAGTCTGCAGCAAGATTTTGCGCTCGCCGTGTGGCAAAAAAAAAAAAAAAAAAGACATTTTGCCCTCGCCTTGTCGGTTGCGGCAACTGTAGGCGCAGCAGCATGCCATGACAATGAAGTTCTTGTCCCTAACACGTTTGATCTGTTTGTGCGTTCAGCACTTTCATCGCACATGTCTGAGAATGGCGGTCGAAGCGCGCTGGAAAGAAAAAAAATATACGAAAGGGTAACGCGTGCTTCCACGTAACATGGATTGGCCAATGGGGGAGCGGAAGAGGCTGGGGCGACAGGAGGCGGCGATGAGGAAACGTCGGGGCGAGAACGGTGGCCGCAAGATCAAAGAATTGCGCTACTTCTGAAAGATTAAGGGGCTTTATGCGTCCCTCCCCCTCAGCGCCGCATCGTGGAGTCGTATGAAAACGCCGGGTGAGTGGTGTTATCAAAATTAGGATTGTAAAAAAAAGTGTGCGTTATACAGCGGTTTTCGCCGCATCTTACGTTTGTTTCTTCATTACGTGATGTAGGTCAGCCTGCCGACCACGTCAGTGCGTTAGCGCTTGTGAGCGCGTCGCGATTGGCGTAGCCGTCTTAATAAAACGTTTTGACGGTATGATGATCCCGACTGTGTACGCTCCCCCTGCAACTCCTACGAAAGAAATCGGAACGTTCATGATAGACATGTACAGTTGGGCAATGCCCAACGAGGATACGCCCATACTCATCGTGGGGGCAATATTCACTACAGCAGACCCACCATAGAGCTTCGCTGGCTTCCAGATTCACAGTAGCGGAAGGGCTCTGAATTTTTAAAGCGAAGGTTTCTCCGTGTACTATTCTTAAATTGTGTTCCAAATGTTTACTTATAATAAACTGGTTCGGCCTGACCGCTTGGTACACGAAAATCTTTGGGAAGATAGGAGAGGACGAAGGGGAAATTGGACAGGGTGAGTTAAAATTGCGCGGAAAAAGACGTCTTTCAAGGGTACTCAAGGAGAGAGAGAGAGAGAAATAAACTTTATTGGTCGACGTACCAGGCTTCTTGAGCCTAAAGGTGGGTGGCCTTCTCAGTTCAGATAGCCATGGCTCGCTGCCGCCGCCCGAGCCCTGTTCACCAACCGTAGCTGGTTGTCAGGGTCTTGTGGCACCAGCAGATGTCTTCCGATTCTTCCTCTGAATCCGCTTCTTCCTGCATGTTATCGCCTGGTGGTGATGATGATGGTGGTACTTCTCGGTTATTTCTGCACCCCAGCACCATATGGCGCAAGGTGTTGGGCGTGTCCGGCGGACAGAACTTGGAGTCTCTTCCGTAGGTGCCCGGATAAATGGCGTGCAGCAGTGTTCCATGCGGGTAGGTTCGAGCCTGGAGTCTTCTCCAGGTCACCGCTTGTTTCCTACTCATCGTCTTATGCAAGGGCGGGTAGCGACGCCTCTGCTTCCTGTTGTGCGCCAAGATATCCGAGTACTTCTTGGATATCCGTTCATTATCATCGTCACAGTCGTTGGTCTGTGTTCTCTGCGTGTCAGAGATGGCTCAGCGTGCATGATCTCGAGCCGCGGAGTGCGCCGCCTTTTTCCCCGCGAGAGACTCATGTCCCGGTGTCCAGAGGATGTGTGCTGCTTCTATCTCGGTGTTGTTCAAGTGCTGCATTTCCGATCCTTCCGTTCACATACCTTCTGCATGCTTCTTGCGAGTCCGTCACCACGGTAACCAGGGTCTTCTTGCACGTTGCGATGGCCAGGGCTATGCCCAGCTCTTCCGCTGTGCTCGCGTCCTTGGCACGTATGGATGTGGCTGTAAGTTCTTTGCCCTTCTCGTCGACCACGCTGATTGCAAATCGGACGTCCGTGTATCTCACATTTTCTTCTTTGCTGTTGGTGCGTTCGAGTATTTGCTTGAGCGCTTGTATTCTCGCCTGTCTCCATTCCTTGTCGTACTCTGGATGCATGTTTCTGGGAATGGCACTTTTGTGTAGCTGGTCTCTGACCTCGTGTGGGATACGCTGGGGTAGGTGCCTCTCATCCTCGACTTGCTAGCCCAGATCTTGGAGCAGGGCTCTTCCCGTCTTTGTCAGCTTTAGTCTCTCCAGTTGGTTGACGTTGTGCGCTTCCACGAGCTCTTCCCACGTGTTATGGACTCCCATTTGTAGTAGTTTCGCCGTGGACGTGGAAGGGGACAGGTCCAAGGCAATTTTGTAGGATTTTCTGATGAGGGCGTTGAGTTTGTCTCGTTCACTGTTCTTCATGTCAACGTATGGAGTCCCGTATGTGACGATGCTCGTGAGCAGCGCTTGTATCATTCTCGTGCAGTCTTCTTCCTTGAGTCCGTGACTTTTGCTCGTCACTCTCTTGATAAGGTGGGTTACTTGTTGCACTGTTCTCAGGATGTTTTCCAACTGTTCTCCCCAGGCCCTGTCCTTTTGAATCAGGAGTGCGAGGATGCGGAGCGCTGTAACCTGTGGAATCATGACGCCTTCCACCTTTACTTCCGGGTCTGGTATCTGCTGCGGTTGTCGGCCTCTTGTGCGCTTTCTTAGCACCAAGATCTCCGACGTTTCTGGTGCGCACGTCAGTCCACATGCTTCCAGGTAGTTTTCCGTTGTGTCAACCGCTTCTTGCAGGGCGTCTTGCTGTTTACCTGTCGACCCTCCTGTAGTCCAGATGGTGAGATCATCAGCATACATTGCGTGACCAATCCCTTCTATTTGCTTCAGTTGTTTGGGTAGCGAGCTCATTGCCAGATTGAAAAGCATCGGCGAAATGACAAAGCCTTGTTGCACTCCCTTTCACGGTATGTCAAATTTCTCAGAGCGTAAGTTGCCTATCCCCACTGTGGCTGTCCGTTCTTTCAGAAAAGCTTTGATGTAATTGTATATTTTCCCCCTCAGTTATATACGTTGAGGTGTTGCAGTATGGCTTCGTGTGACACGTTGTCGAAAGCCCCTTTCACGTCAAGTGCGAGGATGGCTCTTTTGATGTGCGTGTCCAGTTTGTCGATGACTTTTTCCTTGATCTGCAGTAACACGTCTTCCGTGGACAGGTAAGCTATAAATCCGAACATGGTGTTTCGGACGTGTCCATTGTTTTCGAGATGTTCGATCATGCGGTTGTGCACCATGTGCTCGAAGAGTTTTCCAGCACACGAGGTGAGGGACATAGGTCGAAGGTTCTGCACGCTGATGGGCTTGTTGGGTTTAGGGATCATGGTTATCTCGGCATGTTTCCATTCCGGTGGTTCTTTACCGTGTTCCCAGCACTCCTTGATGTATTTTAAGAGTGCGTCTACAGAGGATCCGTAAGGTTCCGGAGTGTCTTGTTGTTTATTCTGTCGTACCCCGGCGCCGTGTTGCGGGTGAGCTTGCTCAAGGCCTTCTCGATTTCTGCTTCTGTGAAGGGCCGATCCAGTTCTATATTTGGGTTGCCTCCATACTCGTAAAAGTACGAATCTACAGTTATGTTCCGCTCCGAACCGAGGAACTTCTCCTGCACTTCTTTGATAATGGCTTCCTCTTTCCCCGGGTGCTTCTGTATGAGCCTGTGCACTTTCTGTTTTGCGGCGTTCTTGTCCTCCTTCTTTGATAGGAGAGCCTTGAGTACCACCCAAGTGCGCATGGTGCTTAAAGTTCCTTGAAGTTTGTTACATGTTTCGCGCCAGTTCTTTGTTTCAAGTTGTTCAGAGTATTCTTGCGTTTCCTTGATCAGCTTGGAGATTCGAATTTTTCAGTTTCCGGTTGCACTTGTTACGCTGCTAGCGTTTCGCGAGTCCCCTCCACGCCTCCTACAGGTGGAGTAAGTGGGGGACGACCACGGGGGTGTCTTGCGACAGTTGGATTGTCCTCGTATGCTTCTCGGCTCTTTCCACGACTCCTCTGATCCATATTTCTTCGTCGTCTATCGTCGCATTAATGGCGCTATCGTCTTTGTGAAAGGCCTGCCAGTCCGTGATCTTGGCTTTTCCGATCTTCATCGCCGCTTTGTGGTGCGGGATGATCGTTTGCACTATATAATGGTCGCTACCCAGATTCTCGTCCTGCAGCTCCACCATACTGTTTGAGTCCGTGTACGAACGTGAGGTCGGGGCTAGTGTTTCTAGATACACTGTGGCCGATGCGCGTGGGTGTCTGCGGGTCGTTGAGCCGCGTGAGGAGGTGTTGTTGGGCTACGTTGTGTACATCTTCTCCTTTTTTCGTTGAGGCCGCATAACCCCAGGCCACATGGAGAGCATTAAAATCACCAACGACTATCAGCCCATTACCCTTGCTCAGCTTCTTCACTTCTCGCATTAGCCTGTCTAGATCCTTTAGGTGGTCCTTTGGCGGGCTGTACACGCTTAACACAAAGAGGCTTTGCTGCTGTTTTTTTCTCGGGTAAGATTTCGACGAGGGTGTGTTCGATGCGGTGTTGGATGTCGTTTCGTTGAGCGTTGATGGCCATCTTGGTCAGGATTGCTGTCCTCGTCTTACCGTTGGTGACGTGAGTGAGGTAACCACTGACCTTGAAGTCTTGAGCTTCGGTTTCTTGTAAGGTTATGTTATCTGGATCAAACTGCGTGCAGAATTGTACAAGGTTTCTTCTCTTACGACGGATAGAATGACAGTTCCATTGCCAAATTTTGAGCCGTAGGTGTTGCTTGTAGTCATCTTTATCTTTAGTTAGCCTCGCCATCTTGTTCGCTTAGGGTCTGCATGATCTTGGCTTCTCTCGCAGGGTCTGTAGGCTTCTTGCGAGCATTATCTCTTTTTTATAGCATGTGGATGCGTTGACTGAAACTTTCTCCCGATTGTGTAATTTTGGTCTGTAATGCCTGAATCTGGTTCTCCATTTCGCTCTTGAGAGATTGGAACCCAGTCTGTATCATTTGTGTTACCGTGGTTTGCATAAGCTGCGTTACCTTGGACATTATGGTTTCCATCATGACGGTCACGTTGGCGTTAATGCGGTCTTCAAGTGTCTTGAGGTCGTTCTGGGTTATCACCGCTAGGTTAGACAGTGTTGCTGGCTCTGGTCGTGTTGGTCATGATAGTGGTGGTGGTGATGAAGGCCGCGGTAGTGGTGTTTGCGATTGCGGGATCTGTTCTCTCCGTAGTTGTATTTCTCGCATGAGGTATTCGAGCTGTTTTTCTGTGCTGGGTCCCTTCTCTTGTGCCTCCTTCTTTTGCTGTTCTAGCTCTCGCTTCAATTAATCAACGTTTTGTCTTCGGATAATCATTATCGCGTCTTCGTACCTCGAGTATCTTGTGGTTTGCACGCCATTACTTTCACTCGACGTATGATTGTGCCCTGTGACGACGTTGGCCCAGCTTACCTTGCGCTGGGTGTTGTCGTATTCCACGCCGGTTGCCGTTATCCGGGGGACGCTCTGTTCTCTTTCCCTCTATCTCGATCTCGACTTGGATCTGGATCTTTTTGTCTGTTCGGTCTCATTCGGTGACTGTGGCGATGGTGACATGGTAATCATGTGCTCGTTGTCATTCGTAGTTACTACGCTGGCCTGGTACCAGAAGCTTCTCTGTCTCAATCTTGACCGCTCCTTGACTCTCAATGGTGGCGGGGCCGGTTTCAGCTTCCTTCGACAATCTCTACTCGCCGTTTCATGGGGCATTCTGCAGAGCTTACGTTTCGGCTCGCATTGGTGGTTGTTTAGATCAGCGTTGTGTTCTGCGCAGTTGTCACATATTATAGTTCGTCGTTTGGATTAGGGCAGACGTTTTGTCTGTGTCCTATCTCCCCACAGGATCTGCAGTACTGGACTGACTTTCTGTAGGGTCTGCAGCGGGTGAGCGTACATCCAACTTTAACATAGAACGGCGCGTGCGGGCCTTCGAAGGTGATCCCTGCTGACGTCGACCTTCCCAGCATTCTAGCGTACATGATTTTGCACTTGTTGGTCGTTGCTAGTAGATCTACTAGCTGCTCGTCGGTGGTCCCTTCCTCTATTGCGTGAACAAGGACACGTACAGTGCCCGGAATTGGCTTGAGGTATGGTGTGACTTCGTATGTAGCTTGTCCTATTTCGATGCTTGTTATTTATGCTCGTTTAAGTGCGCAGTCCTCTTCTTCGGTACTTGCCAGAATTAAGTTTTGTTGCCATTGTGTCTGTATGATCACTTTGGCGTAGAGCTCCTGGGGTGTGACTCCGCATGCTTGGGCTAATCCTCTTGCTATCACTCCGTCTTTCCAGTTTGATACTTTCACACCGGCTTTAGGTCTGTAAGCGATCTTGTAATGGTTTTCTGGTAGCGGTGGAGTCGTTGGCCAGCAAGGACGTGGCTTGCTTGCGTTGTTGTGGCCCCATGGTTTTTGAAGAGCTTGTTGCGATTTTCCATTATTCGTGTTCTGTCCCTTGCTGTGGTCGTATGAGAACTCCTTCTGCGTCTTCGATGTTGCGATGGATTCCTTCTTCTTCTGATGTCGCCCTAGTAGCATCACCCAAGGTCCGGTCTGGCATAGTGTTTTTCCGCTATTGCTGTCGAACGTCGGCTCCGTGTCGTTCGTCTCTGTTTCAATATTTGTTATTCCTGCTATGGAGTTCGTTCGGTCAACATCCATAACGCTAGGTTGCGGCTATGTTTGAAGAGAGAAAAAACATAAGAAAGCAGTTGGCGGGCGGCCCCGCGTGCACGTGGATCTCGAGGCGCGAGGCGCGTGGCCTCGGGCAGCGGGGCTCGGCAATCGTCAGTAGGCTTGGCTGGGCGCGGCCGTCGCCTTGCAAGTTTCAGGATTAGTACTTGCGTGAAGAATAAACTCACGTCGGTGCGCGTGGTCTGTCTAAATGGCGTTTCTTGAGCTGAGTCGAATGCTGCGTACAGTCAGGCGTTGCGAGGGGGCGATCCGCAGGGAATTGCAAGCTGAATCGGGAGCACATGTAGAGTAAGTCTGCTCGGTTGGCTCCCTTCTAGAATGATCTACTCAAGAATGGATGGATGGATGGAGAACCTTATTTGGTCCTGCAAGGCTATGGGGTGACTCATAGAAGGGCTAATCCCACGTCGGGACCGGAAGACTGAGCTTCGAGGCCGCGTCGTGGGCTTGCTGGACTGCCCAAAGTTGTTCAACCAGATCCGGACTGCGAATGGCAGCCTCGAACTTGGCCAGGTCCTGAGTGTAATCGGCATTGGTAGTTCGGTCGCATGGCCAGAGCATATGTTTGAGGTCAAGTGTTTCATTACAGTTCGCGCACTGTGTACAGGAGAATCGTTCCGCCATGTAGTAGTGTAGGCGTTTGGGTGTGGGGTATGTATTGGTTTGAAGTAGTCTCAAAGTGAGTGCTTGTGGTCTCTTGAGTGTGGGATGTGGTGTAGCAAATTCCCTTCGGCTGAGGTAGAAGTGTTTAGTGATCTCGTTATATGTCAGTGGCGCGTCCCTGTTCTCTTGGAAATGGTCCGGACCCGTGAGGGCGGCGCTGCGGAGGGTTAGTTCTCGCGCGCTCTTGTGGGCCATCTCGTTGAGATTCAGGGGGGCCTTCTCTATGTTTCCCAGGTGTGCAGGGAACCAGCAGATTGAATGAAAGTGGATTTTGCTCTTTTGTATGATATGTAAGGCTTGCTGCGAGATTACACCTTTCTGAAAGGCTCTGACTGCACTACGAGAATCACTGTATATGTATGGCCTCCGGGTATCCGTTAACACCAAGGCGATTACTGTCTGCTCGGCAATTTCTGGGCTGTTTGTGATAACCGTGGCTGAGTTGACGGTCTTGCCCGTGTTGTCCACGAGAGCTACCGTGAAAGCTTTTCTGTCTGTATGTCTTGCTGCATCGACAAAACAAGCGCTCTGCTTTTCTTTATGAATTTTGCGGAGAAGACTAGCGCCCCGGTATAGTCGCCTTTCTGTGTTGTGTTCCGGATTCATATTGCGAGGTAACGGTTTGACTTCGAAGCGTTGACGCGTGTCCAACGGGATGTCTGTGTTTAGTGAGTTGATTTTAGGTTCGTCGAAGCCTAACTCCTGGAGCAGGGCACGACCCGACCTGGTACCCGCCAGTCTAGCCAACTGAGTTCTTTCCTGTGCCTCTGCGATCTCCTCAAGTGTGTTATGTGTGCCAAGCTGCATTAGGCGTTCCGTGCTCGTGCAACTCGGGACACCCAGTGCCTGCTTGGTGATCTTTCTAAGTTGGATATTTAGCTTTTCTTTTTCACAGGGTTTCCATTTGTGCATCGCCGCCACATATGTGAAGTGGCATAAGGCGAATGCATGTACGAGCCTGAGTAAATTGTCCTCTTTGAGACCTTGTTGTCTATTGGCAGTGTAAGAATTGGGTTGAAGATGAATATGCAGAAGACAAAGATAATGTTCAATAGCCTGGCAAGAGAACAAGAATTCAGGATCGCCAGTCAGCCTCTAGAGTCTGTAAAGGAGTACGTTTATCTAGGTCAATTACTCACAGGGGACCCTGATCACGAGAAAGAAATTTACAGAAGAATAAAATTGGGTTGGAGTGCATACGGCAGGCATTACCAAATCCTGACTGGGAGCTTACCACTGTCGTTGAAAAGAAAAGTGTACAATCATTGCATTCTACCGGTGCTAACATATGGGGCAGAAACTTGGAGGTTAACAAAGAAGCTCGAGAACAAGTTAAGGACCGCACAAGGAGCGTTGGAACGAAAAATCTTAGGACTAACGTTAAGAGACAGGAAGAGAGCGGTGTGGATCAGAGAACAAACGGGGATAGCCGATATTCTAGTTGACATTAAGCGGAAGAAATGGAGCTGGGCAGGCCATGTAATGCGTAGGATGGATAACCGGTGGACCATTAGGGTTACAGAATGGATACCAAGAGAAGGGAAGCGCAGTCGAGGTCGGCAGAAAACCAGATGGGATGATGAAGTTAGGAAATTTGCAGGCGCAAGTTGGAATACGCTAGCGCAAGACAGGGGTAATTGGAGATCGCAGGGAGAGGCCTTCGTCCTGCAGTGGACATAAAATATAGGCTGATGATGATGATGATGATGATGATGATGTCTATTGGCGACTCTTTTGATTAGCCTCATGGCGTTGTCTGTCTTAGTGATAAGCTTCTTCATCGCCTTGGTATTAGCGCCATTGGCCTCAATTGTCATACCTAGAATTTTGATTGACTCTACTATGAGAATCACTCCTCCGCTTTTAGTGTGAAGTTTGATGTCTCGGTCTTTGGCGTAGACCCAGCCCTTTGGTTTGGGTCCAGGTCTAATTGGTGTATAAAGGAGAAGCTCTGACTTCGTTGGGGAGCTTTTAAGTCCCGTTGGCTCTAGGTAATCCTCGATCGTATTAAGAGTACTTTGTAATGTCGATTCAATGTGGCCGTCGCTGCCACCGTTACACCATATAGTGACATCGTCAGCATATATTGTGTACTTGATGCCTTCGATGGCGCTGAGCTCCCTGCCCAAGCCTATTAGGGCTAGGTTGAAGAGGGTAGGAGAGATAACGGACCCCTGAGGTGTCCCCTTGTTGCCTAGCGTTAGAAGCTGCGACGTTAGTCCGCTAACCTTAAGCGTTGCTGTCCTGTCGACTAGAAATGAGCTGACATATGCGTGTAATCTGGGGCCCAGGTTGAGGGTGGAGATGGTATTGAGAATGTATTCGTGTGACAGGTTGTCGAATGCCCGCTCGAGGTCGAGTCCTAGGATAGCTTTCAGGTCTCTGGAATTGCTGCCGATGATTTGATGCCGGATGAGCTTCATAGCATCCTGCGTGGATAGCCCTGCCCGAAAGCCAATCATAGCGTGTGGATAGATCCCACTGTTTTCTAGGTGTTTGGTAAGGCGGTTGAGAATGGCATGCTCCGCGACCTTACCAACGCACGATGTGAGTGAGATCGGTCTTAGATTATCTATGCTGGGGGTTTTGCCGGGCTTGGGTATTAGGACGATAAGGGATGTTTTCCACTCGGGGGGATGTTGCCCTGCTTCCAAATTGAGTTGATTTCTTTAGTGAGATATTCGATTGATTCTGTGTCTAGATTCTTAAGGAGAGAGTCCTGGAATTTCTTTCTGTGCTGTGCCTTCCTTCGTGGCCTTGTTTATTGACATCAAGTATAGCCTGACTATGATCTTGAGTCGGTGCTAGGTGTGCGGGCCCACACAAGAAGGCTGCACCTCGAAAGAAATTTCCAGTTGCATCTGCTTCAACAGCACCGACATTCTTCCTTTTGGAAGGGAGTGCCAGCCTCGCGGTTGTCACAGCCGGGCCCACCCTGGCCGCTTGTCCGTATTCCTGCGAAACATGATCCGTTTCTTTGGGCATTAAGTTTTCCAGTGCCTCATTGAGTTCTGACTTTGCTTTCCTACAAAGTTGTTCTTGCTATGGTAGCCTTATCACAATGTTGTGATGTTATTCGTCTTCTTCTTCTGATATGAGTACTGGTGCCATTAGTGTGATTATCGTATATCTGAATGTGGAATCAGGGCCTTGTGCGGTCGTATGGTTCTTTTCCGTAGAATGCGGTGCTACAGTTCACTGAAACTGAATGTTGACCGAAAAAAATATACTGCCAGCGAGAACACCTGTATTTTGCTAAATAAAACATGAAATCACGACAAAAAACTTGTATATATAATGTTGGCTATAATCATCATCATCCTATATTTATGTCCACTTATCTCCAATTAACCCTGTCTTGCACCAGCTTATTCCAACTTGCGCCTGCAAATTTCCTAACTTCATCACCCCACCTAGTTTTCTGCCGTCCTCGACTGCACTTCCCTTCTCTTGGTATCCATTCTGTAACTCTAATGGTCCCCCGGTTATCTTCCCTATGCGTTACATGGCTTGCCCAGCTCCATTTTTTTTCTTTGTGTCAATTAGATTATTGGCTATCCCCGTTTGCTCTCTGATACACACCGCCCTCTTCCCGTCTCTTAACGTTAAGCCTAACACTTTTGGTTCCATCGCTCTTTGTGCGGTCCTTAACTTGTTCTCGAGCTGCCTTGTTAACCTCGAAGTTTCAGCCCCATATGTTAGCACCGGTAGAATGCAATGATTTTACACTTTCCTTTTCAACGACAGTGGTAAGCTCCCAGTGAGGATTAGGCAATGCCTGCCATATGCACTGCCATATGCACTCATTCAACGACAGTGGTAAGCTCCCAGTGAGGATTAGGCAATGCCTGCCATATGCACTCCAACCCAATTTCATTCTTCTGTCAATTTCCTTCTCATGGTCAGGCTCCCCTGTCAGTAAGTGACCTAGATAAACGTACTCCTTTACAGACTTTGGAGGCTGACTGGCGATCCTGATTCTTGTTCCCTCGCCAAGCTATTGAACATTATCTTTGTCTTCTTCATTTTAATCTTCAACCTGACCCGCCGTGGTTGCTCAGTGGCTATGGTGTTGGGCTGCTGAGCACGAGGTCGCGGGATCGAATCCCGGCCACGGCGGCCGCATTTCGATGGGGGCGAAATGCGAAAACACCCGTGTACTTAGATTTAGGTGCACGTTAAAGAACCCCAGGTGGTCCAAATTTCCAGAGTTCCCCAATACGGCGTGCCTGATAATCAGATCGTGGTTTTGGCACGTAAAACCCCATAATATATATTAATCTTCAACTCCACTCTTACACTTTCTCGGTTAAGGTTCTCAATCATTTGTTGTAATTCGTCCCCATTGTTGCTGAATAGTACAATGTCATCTGCAAACCATAGGTTGCTGAGATATTCGCCGTTGATCCTCACTCCTAAGCCTTTCTTTATTTATTTGTTTCCATTCCTAAAGATACAATGGCGGGGGCTAAGATAAAAGCTGCAGTGAGGCAGCTTGAGGTGCCCTGTTAGATGGTGGCAGTGAGTCGCGCAATCAACCGTATGCAGAAACATTACATATGAATGGTAAAGTACAATAATTAATCAATTGAAGAGAGTTTTCAATAGGGGAACAAGGAAATTGCACAATGGCAAGTAAAACAATGCAAATAGTACACACCACCACATTACATACACTTGGCAATACGTAAATAAAAGTGAAAATTGCGTACACTTGACGATGCTCAATTAAAGGTGAATGCTAGATAATTATTGGAATGATTAGGAGAAAGAATAGGATGAGCAAAAATTGTGCCATTACAAAAATTTAACAATACGCATATATGAATACAGGTGAAAAAAGAAATTACGCTTGATTAGTTAATTAGGAGAAGGTTCGGATAAGTGACAACAGTTCTGGCCATGTTAGGTTAATGATGTCACTGCCGGCGTCATGAAATGAATTAAGCAGTCGGGGTAATTTATTTTTCGTCATTTGCAAGCCATAGTTCGTTCTTGAAGGGGGTATATAGACCAATATTGTCCATGACGGGTAATATAGGCAGCTGTATTTTTTTGCAGACAAGCAATTTCATTAAATACGCTGCTTTCAGAGTTTGGGTTTGAGTGCCATATACGAAGGAGAGAGCGGTTGTATAGGGAGTAGATTGTGGGTATGTTGTAGTGTTTTAAAGAGGTGCTCACTGTGATTGTGATATGGCACGTTTGCTATGATACGTATGATATTTTTCTGTAGTAAGTGTATTTTCCTTAGGTTAGATTCTGTTGTGCCCCACACAAGATGTGTATAATTAATGTGTGATGCAAATAATGAGTGGTAAATTAATATTTTTACGGATGTTGGTAGACAATATCTGTTCCTGTTTAGCATTCCTGTGATACGGCTAAGCTTTTGACTACAGAGTCTACATGTCGATCCCAGTGTAGCGTACTAGAGAAGTATGTGCCTAATACTTTAATTTCATTGACTATTTTTATGCTCCCTTTGTTCTTCTTTAATGTGTGGCTTTGTAGAATCTTTGTGCCTTTCGCATAAAAAATGACGGCTTTTGTTTTATTTGAATTTATTTTTAGATAATTTTCTGTAGACCACGTGGATACGTTCTGGGGTAACTCGTTTGCGCTATTTATTAAGCTAGTGACATGCCGATGAAATAAACACACTAGTATCGTCTGCATAGATGATGAATTTTGCCTTCGGATAGATCAGAACAACATCGTATATATATAAATTGAAAAGCAGCGGACCAAGAATACTTCCTTGCGGGAGTCCTGTTTTTATTTCTCCAGAAAACAATTTAAAGTTATTTATGTGCACATATTGCCGTCTTTTTTCTAAATATGACTTAATTAACTGCAGTGGGAGGCCCCTGATACCATAAGTTTCAAGCTTTGTTAATAATAAGTTATAGTTAATATTATCGAAGGCCTGAGTAAAGTCTATAAATATACCTATTGTCAGTAGCTTCCTTTCAAAATTTTGCAGTATATGGTCTTTATGGTCTAGAAGTGCTGTGTTGATTTTTTTTTGAAAGCCATAGTGAGCTTTCGTGATAATGCGATATTTATCACAAAAGGATGATAACTGAATCAATATTATTTTTGCAAGTCGCTTAGAAAAGTGCGGCAAAATTGATATGGGGCGATAATTTTGAATACTGAGCCTGTCTGCCTTCCCTGCCTTCCCTGCCTAAGAACCTTCCCAGTCTAAGACCTTGAATACTTCTTCTAAGCATGCAGTGAATAGCATTGGAGAGATTGTGTCTCCTTGCCTGACCCCTTTCTTGATAGATAGCTCGCTACTTTTCTTGTGGAGAACCAAGGTAGCTGTGGAATCTTTGTAGATATTTGCCAATCTTTTCACGTATGCCTCCTGTTCTCCTTGATTACGCAATGCCTCTAGGACTGCTGGTATCTCTACTGAATTAAATACCTTTTCATAATCTATAAACGCCATATAGAGATGTTTATTGTACTCCGCAGATTTATCGATTACTTTTTTGATGACATGGATGTGATCCATTGTAGAATATCCCTTCCTGAAGCCAGCCTGTTCTCTTGGTTGACTGAAGTCAAGCGTGGCCCTGATTCTATCGGAAACTATCTTGGTGAATATTTTATACAATACTGAGAGGAAGCTAATGGGTCTATAATGCTTCAATTCTTTGAGGTCTCCCTTCTTATGGATTAGTATAATGTTGGCGTTCTTCCAGCTCTCTGGTACGCTTGAAGTCGTGAGGCATTCCGTATAAAGGACCGCAAGTTTTTTAAGCATGATATCTCCTCCATCTTTGATTAAATCGACTGTTAATCCATCTTCTCCAGCAGCTTTTCCCCTGGTCATGTCTTGCAAGGGCCTTCCAACTTCATCGCTAGTAATAGAAGGAACCTCTGTATCCTGTTCATCACTACTTCGAATGAAAGTAGCTTGGCTGCTCTGGGAATTGTACAGGTCAGTATAGAATTCTTCCGCTGCTTTTACTATGTCATCGAAATTGCTGATGATATTACCCTGCTTATCTTTCAGTGCATACATCTTGCCTTGTCCTATGCCAAGTTTTCGTCTCACTGATTTAATGCTGCGTCCATATTTTATTGCTTCCTGAATCTTTTTCCCGTTATAATTTCGAATATCCCTTACTTTCTTCTTCTTGATCAGTTTTGATAGTTCAGGGAATTCTATCTGATCTCTCGCGTTTGACATTTTCATGTTTTGCCGTTTATTTATTAGGTCCTTTGTTTCTTGGGAGAGCTTACGTACTGGTTGCCTTGGTGCCTTACCTCCCACTTCAATTGCTGCTTCTGAGATCAGCCTAGTTACGGTTCCATTCATTACCGCTACGTTATCTTCATCCTTCTGTTCGAAAGCTGCATATTTGTTTGCGAGAACCAGCCTGAATTGGTCCGCTTTTACCCTCACTGCGTCATCATGTTGGCTATTATGGATCTCTAAAGCACACAGATCACTTAGTGGAAGAACGCGTTATTTCCAACGGCATACTTTCATGTTCTTATCGAGTGGCACTGAGCACCATTGAGGACACCTCTGCTCTACGTAACATAAAAACATAAATCACAGCAATAAAACCTGTAACTACATTGACGGCTCTTAGGAATCTCTAGAACGCTCAGACGCTTTAATAATTGGAACGGCTCATTTGACTTTCTTAAGCTTAATATATTTGAATTATGGATTCCTGGTCCGTTGGATATGTGCCACTGGCGATGGGCCTATTCTTGGTCATTTCCACAGAATGGGTATGTTTAAGTGCCTCAAGAGGTATGGAATGCCTAAATATATTTGCATACGTATGTGTCGAACTACTCTATGCCGCATACGCCCACCCACCTTCTCATCACCACTCTCCTCGTGACAGTCGACGTAAAAGAGAATTGTACGCACCGTAGTTAATTGTAAAGCACTTACTGAACCGCCGCGCTAGTGGTTCGGTTCAAATAGATTCCAACACTTGCCTTAGATCTGCTTATTTTTTGTTATTTACTGGTGGCTTGAAGAGCCCGTATATGTTTCTTTTTAACGCGATAGCGTTAAGGGCCCCGTATCGCACAAAATCCGGCGTTGGTGTCGGCGTCGGTGTCGGTTTCGGCGTAAGCATCGGCGTCCGAGGCATCCGCGGCGGAGAAATTCATCCCGAACCACCCCGATTATACAGGCCCTCCACGTGGCGCAAGGGGTTCGTGAAAAAAAAATTGAATTTCTCAAAGTAAAATCCGTAAGAAAAATTGTAAAGTCTGACTTAATTACAACCTATAGACATGATAGCGTCGGATTGTAATTTGAATACACGAGAAAAAAGCCTGATAAGCAGCCAGGGATCTTTGAATGTTATCGCCCTTAACTCTTAAAGGCGAAGCTTAAGCGCATTCCAATTCTGATGGTATTGGATGAGTCGCTCGCTTCTCGAGTTTTTTAAATCTATTTCGGTGGTCAGGGCTGAAATAGACTCCGAACCAAGTCAGTGGCAGGGCCTCACAAGGTATCTAACAAGGTGTTGAGAAATCTGGATGACAGGAGGAGGAGGAGGAGAAATAAACGTTTAATTTCGAAACAGTATCCCGGGTGGGATACTCCTGGTAGGAGGTCTCCTCATTCCAGGAACCCTCTGGCCTTCACTGCCTCCTTGGCCCTGGCGACGAGGCGTCGTTGTTGTTCCAGGTCCTCGGAGACGAACTTGGCATCCCACGTTTCGATGAGGTCTTCGCTTTCTTGTCTGGCGTTACAGTCTTTTCGTGAGGGCGATGCGTCTGTGTTTTGGTGCCATGGGCACTCAAGGATCAGGTGCGCCAAGGTGTACATTACGCCGCAAATTGGACAGATATATCCTTGTAGTGTCGGGTAGATTCTATGCATGAGTATGCCGTGGATGTAAATGTTACTTTGCAGTCTTCTGAGTGTGGTGCTTTCTTCTTTGTTTAATCTTGGATGAGGTGGTGGGTACAGCCTGCGTTCCAACCTGTGATGTTGAAGGATCGCTGAGTAGGTGATAGGTACGGTCTCTGCCCCTGCTGACGCTGGCCGGGCGTCTCGAGAGTAGGAAGGGTTGGCCCGGCAGGCATGATCGCGGGCCGCGGTGTGTGCCACTTAGTTCCCCTCCAGCCCCTCGTGCCCAGGAACCCATGTCACGCAGGTGTACGGGATCGGAGTGCTTCGGCGCTTGAACATCTTTAGGGCTTTTGTCGACACGCGACCCTTAGCGAAGTTTCTGACAGCTGCTTGAGAGTCGGAAAAGACGACAGCTAGCTGCGTCCATACACCTTGTAGTTGCTAAGGCGATCGCCACCTCCTCTGCAGTCTCAGGGTTTTGTGCGCAAACTGTGGCAGACGCTAGCTCTCTGCCCTGGGAATCTACTACGCACAGGGCGTAAGCGTTTCTTTGTCGGTATTTGGCTGCGTCGGTGTATCTGGCGTACGGATCTTGCCTTTGTCTTCACCTTAGGGTATCCACTCGGGCTTGACTTCTTTCCTTATGTTACGTGGGGTGCATGTTGCGTGGAATTAGTGCTATGTGCAGGGATTCGCGGATGTTCGGGGGAATTCTTTCTTTTCGGTCCATGGCGGCTATGAAGGTTTCACCGTAGCTTAGCCGTTGAAGCACTGATCTTCCGGTGGGTGTGAGCTTCAGTCGTTCTAATTGACTGGCTTTGTGATCTTGAGCTAGCTCTTGCCAGATGTTGTGTACGCCCATCTTGAGAAGTCTCGTGGTTGAAGCCGTGGATGGGAGGCCCAGGGCGATTTTGATGGCGTTGCGTATTATAATGTTAAGTCTTTCTACCTCTGCATTCCTCAGCACGAGGTCGGGCGTGCCGTATGTTATTCGACTGGTCAGGATTGCTTGCATCACACGTAGCGTGTGTTGTTCTTTAGGGCCACTTCTATGGGTTGCAACTCTCCTGACGAGATGCGTGAGCTGTGACATCGTTCGTTGTAATCGCGGGAGGGCGGCCACCCCGGACCCGTCTTTGTGGATGTGTATCTCTAGCACTCGTAGGGTTTCAACTTTTGCGATGGGCCTTCCAATGAGGGTGACGCTGGGATCAGGTTCATCGTAGCTGGGTGGTCTGCCTCTTGTTCTTGACTTGAGGACACGGAGCAAGAAACCTTTAGGAGTGGAAACTCCGCCAGTTGCGGCCACCAGAAAATGTCACAAGCCCGCGGAGCCACTATCATGCTGGCGGCACCTGGCGGCCGAGAAAGAAATTATTGCCGTCTTGGTTGCCAGGGCAACCGTTCACGTGTGTTACTCCCGTTCACGGCCGCGCACGTTGCTCCCGTTCGGCCGCGCGCCTCCACAAGTTCTACTGAGGGCACTCAGGCGTCCCACCTGCGTCCCCATCTTAGGCTTGCAAATTCCGAATAAGGGTACACTGCATGTATCAGCGCTGTAAGTATTACGGCCCTCGAACAGACACCGACAAGAACAGTTGCTGTTTCACTTAAAAGCCCACAAAAACAACGTTAAGGCGTGCTCGCTGAAGCGAACGCCGTGTCGTCTGCTTGGAGCGGGAGACACGGGCGCCGCCGAAGAGAACGCGCCCGAGCAGCACCACCGGGCTTCTGGCCTCTCTCTCTCTCTCTCTTTCTTTTTTTTTTTTTCGCTGCTGTTTGCATGACGCGCCGCAACGCGCCGCCACTGCATGCGCCCCCGTCGGCGCATACTAATGTGACGTTATCTGGTCGCACGCGAGCGCCCGCGCTGACGGGAGCTACTCCTAAATAATCTTCCTCCGTGCTTCAGGACGAGGTGTTCCGACTTTTACAGCGAAGGCCGGATTTTTGCAAGTAGCTCTCGATAGTATTTACTGCTTCTTGTAGGCGTGTTTCTTGCGTTCCGGTGTTCGAGGCCCTTGTCCATAACGTGATATCATCTGCATAAAAAGCGTGTCGTAGGTCTGGTATGGCGTCGAGGAGGCTGGGTAGTTTGATCATGACGACGTTGAAGAGCAACAGCGATATGACGCACCCTTGCTGGGTGCCTTTGTTCGGTAGTCGGAAGCTGTTGCTGCGGAGCTTGTTTATTCCCACTGTGGCCGTGCTGTTCTTGAGGAAATTCCTGACATAGTGGTATGTCGGCGATCCGCAGCCCAGGTCTTCAAGGTAGCAGATGATAGCTTCGTGACTGACGTTGTCAAAAGCTCCCTTTACGTCGATAGCTAGGATCGAGGATTTGCTTCGGGTGATCAGGTGGTCGATGAGATCTTCCTTGAGTAGAAGGAAAAAGTCTTGCGTTGACAGGTTCTGCCTGAATCCGAACATAGTGTTCGGAAAATATGCGTTGTCTTCGAGGTATGCGGTTAGCCGGTTGTGGATCATGTGCTCGAAAACTTTCCCTACTCACGAGGTAAGGGAAATTGGGCGTAAGTTCTCGATGCTTAGGTGTTTGTTTGGTTTGGGGATCATGGTGATCTCCGAGTGCTTCCAGGCAGCTACATTAAAGTACCGGAAGTACATTGAAGTACATACATTAAAGTACTGGAGTAAGGCTGCAGTGGCCTGCTGCGGAAGGTTCCGGAGATGCTTGTTGATGATACGATCTTTGCCTGGGCTGGTGTTTCTGGTGAGCGTCGATAGTGCTGCAGATAGTTCAGCCTGCGTAAAGGGTTAGTCAAGTTCGGGGTTTGATTTTCCACCGTAAGGCTTTGCCTTGTGCCGTCGTATTACAGGGTGGGTCACCACACAGCTTCTTCTGAATTTCTCGAAGGAGGTTCTATTCCGATCCGGCGTGGTTGTGCACGAGCCTACAGAGGTGCTGCCGCTGCTGCGTCTTTGTAGAGCCATTATCGAGAAGGGTGCGCAGGAGGTGCCACGTCGTCTTTGTGATCAATGTTCCCTGGAGTTTGTCGCAGAATGCGCGCCAGTTCTGCGTTCCAAATTTCTCCGCGTATGGCTGCGCTTGCTCGGTGAGGAGGGTGATTCGCTTCTATAATTTCTTGTTTAGCTTCTGTCTCTTCCATCTCTTGAGGAGAGCTCTTCTGGCTTCCCAGAGGTGAAGGAGGTGTGTATCGACAGCTGGCGCGACTTCATTAAGCTGTATTCTCTTGTTGTGGCGATCCGCGTGTCGAGGACTTTCTTCAGCCAGTCATCTATGTTCTCGATGGTGGTCTCGACATTTAGCCCATCTCTGAATGACTTCCACTCCGTTACCCGGGCCATTACATTCCTGGCGGGTTTGCGAGTGTGGGCCACGGTCAGTTGGAGGATGTGGTGGTCGCTGCCCAGGGTTTCTGGGAGTCGGCTCCATTCTGCCAAGGGCACGTTTAGCGTGAATGTGAGGTCTGGGTTTGTGTCTCTGGAGACATTAATGCCTATCCTCGTGGTTTGGAGTGGGTCGTTCCAGATGGTGAGTCTGTGCTGTTGTGCAGTGTCGTGTACTCGGGCTCCTTTCTTCGTGGTGGTCTGGTATCCCCAGGCCGTTGCAGTCTCCCACTATAACGAGTTGATGACCGTCGGTGCGTTTCTTAATTTCTCGGACAAGGTGATCGAAGTCTGAAAGGTGGCCTCTGGAAGGGCTGTACACAATCACTAGGAAGAGGCTCTTGTGTGATTTCGTCTCCGGTATGACTTCTATTAAGGTGTGTTCGATCGGTGTGTTGACTGGTTCCAATTCCTGTACGGTGAGATTCTTCTTGATGAGGATTCCAGCGAATTTTGTTTGTCCGTGGGCGTTGTACCCTTGTAGCCGGACGTTTTGTGTATTTGTTTCTTGCAGTGCTATGAGGTCGGGTGGGTCTTGTTTGAGAAATTCTTGTAAGGTAGCATGCCGTAGTCGGTAGGAACGACAGTTCCACTGCCATATGCGGAGAGTCGAGAGCGCATTTGTCGTCCTATGATTAGGAACCGCCATCTTGGGTTAGTTATGCTCCCTCCCGGCGCTCGCGGGTATACGTGAAACTGAGTGAGAGGTACTTCGGCCGTTTGTTCGCGCCCGCTTTCTGTCGGGATGACAGATCGATCAGAAATTTGGTTGCCTACATGCAGGAATGTTGGAAGCAGGGCTTCATTTCACAGGAATGGAAGCTTGCGGACCTCATTTTTATTTCCAAGCCTGGCAAAAAACTGGGTTTTGAAAACCTACGCCCCATTTTACTCACCTCCTGCGTGGGCAAACTTATGGAGCACGTGGTGCAAACACGTCTCAATAAGTACATGGAGGACAGATGTTTGTGCGCGGGCACCATGTTTGGCTTTAGGTTGAGGCTGTCGGCCTGCGATGTAATGCTACAACTAAAAGAGCAAGTCCTAGATAAAGACACAAGGGGCACGAGAGTCATCTTGGGATTCAATGTTGCGCAGCTTTTGGCAACGTCAGGCACGTCTCTATATTACAGAACCTGAGTCCCCTTCATGTGGGCACGAAAATATACGACTATGTCAGGGATTTCCTCACGGCTAGGAGAGCGACTCTGAAAATGGGGGAAGAGTCTATCGAGAAGATAAAACTAGGAAACAGAGGGATGCCCCAGGGGTCTGTGCTATCGCTGACAATTTTCAATGTGGTGATGATGGAACTCCGTAAGAAACTGAGGGCGATTGAAGGAATCAGTCACAGCATACAAGCCGACGACCTAACATTATGGGCAAAGGTAGTGACGGAGAGATTGAGGAATCTCTGCAAGCTGCGATACGAACAAATAGAAGAGTACCTGAAACCAAAGGGGCTTAGGGGCTCGGCAGAAAAGTCGGAAGTTCTGTTTCTAAGACCACCTGGAAAGAAGAGCTATGGGTGGATCGATAAGGCGAACATCCACCTCCATGTCTACGGAGAAGAGGTCCCCGTGGTAGAAAAAATTCGGGTATTAGGCCTAATTATTCAGGCGGATGTCAAAACTTTGACATGATATTGCGAGTGGAAACCAGCGCGAACCAAACGTGTCGCCTCATAAGAAGGATCTCAAACAGACAATCTGGCATGAAGGTCATCTGCGGCAACTAGAGCAAGCTTTCATCAGCAGCAGAGGGGTGTATGTTGTTCCCTATCTCAGACTAAGGGTATCGGAACGCAAGAAAATTGAAATCATAATACGGAAAGGCATCAAAGTAGCGCTTGGTCTTCCTCCGAACGCGTCCATGGAGAGGTTAATGCAACTCGGAGTGTGTAACACGCTTGAGGAACTCGTTGAGGTGGCGCTCACGCCGCAGCATCACCGACTAGTCAGGACAAAGACAGGAAGAAGGGTACTGGAGAGCCTGAGATATCAGCCCAAGCAGGAGCAAAGACGATCGCGGCATATAGACCGGCACGTCAAGGACAAATTTAATGTTCCGCCACTACCTAAAAACACGAATCCAGAATTTCACGAAGGTAGAAGGAAGAATAGAGTGGAGGCTTTACAGGTGAAGTACCAAGGCAGGGTCGGCGTCGTGTACGTGGACGAGGCGAAATATAGAGATAGGACTGCCACGTGGCGGTAGCAGTCAAGGAGGACAGATTCCCGGTGTCGCGCTGTAGGTTCAGCGGGGTCACAACCGTAGAGGCTTGACCCGGGGGTCAAGGTGGTCATCAGCGATTCCAAAAATGCGATCGAAAATTACGAATCAGGACGGCTTACGGCAGCCGCCGCCCAAGTATTAAATGGAGCGAGGGGGCCCACGGAGCGACTACTGCTCGTGTGGGCGCCCGTGCATCAGGGTCTCAGGGGAAACGAAGAAGCCCACAAGGTCGCCCGCCGTCTCACATTCCCATTGGCCCCTGGGGCACTTCCACCCGCTGAGGACGTAGACAGGACTGAGGAACAGAGAACCTATCAGGAAATCACGACGCATCACAGAATGAGCAGACAGGCTTTTCCGGTGGCGGACCGCATGCTCAGTAAGAAAGATGAAGTAGCATGGCGGAAGCTGCAGACAGGGGTCTTCCCGCGCTATACAGTAAATTCCATCCAGAAGCCTTCAAACCACAGTGCAGATTCTGCAATGTAGTAGCGAATATCGTACACATGATGTGGACGTGCGAAGCACTATATGGTAGCTCAAACACGATGGAATCCTGGGAGGCCTTACTGCGCAATCCGGAGAGCAAGACTCAACGCGAAATCATCAGCCAAGCTCTAGCTGCCGCTGAGTCCTTCGCGATCCCGGCCGACGGATAGAGGCGCTGCGGAGAAAGACCATCTTCTGCGCGTTAACTGGCTGGTGGAAATATATGTTATTTCTCTCTCTTGTCGGGTTTCTGTACAAATGAAGTTTAGGCTGTTTTCTTGTCAATATCCTTCTGTTATGCAAACGAACTTGAATCGTTTCTAACCGGTTTGAACCGTTATTTTTTCATCTACGGAGTAGAACTAGAACTGAACCGTTTTCGCTGAACCGGAACCAAAACCGGAAAAAAAAGTTTCGGTTCGACACTCTGGCTCAAAGAACCAGGTTCGAAACCAACCGTCGGACCAACTTGGGTCACTGGGTGTGCCGCTCTTCAGCGTACCTCTTTGCCACCAACTTGGGGCATGTGCTGCTCTTCAGTGACATAATGATGATTTCCAGTTTATCCGGTGCTGAGCGGAATTGAACCCGTGTCATATACAGGGTGTTTTTTTTTAGACTATACAGATTTATTATAAAAAGGCTATTAGCGTAGCGAACGGGCGTTTTTGAAGATAAGTTATTCGGTGAGGCGGACACCTTGCAGCTTAATAACGTGAGTATCGAAGGACTTATTAATCAAAAATTTTAATTACTATTTTAAGATAGCCTTGGACGCAGTTGTTTATATGGCACATTTAGAGGCAGACATTTTAATGCGCCCCTATTTTTTAAAATCTTGTAAATTGCGCCTAATTCGTGACATTGATCAGCAAATTTCAACACTCATTCCAAGCAATATTGAAACCGTGCCGCAGCTACGTCAGGTGGAAACGCCCCGGGTCGAAGTTTGAGACGAATCTCGATGCTTGCCTGGCAAAACGCGCCGTGTCAGAATCTACCGCGAATGGCCGCGACGTTCAGTTTCAAGCTTCGCCGCGCTTTTCGTCACCGGATGTCGGGGCCGCTTTTTCTGCGCACACGACGAGCTCGGTTTCGGTATTACCTGGATTGAGCTTCGAAATTCGATGATGAATTTCTTTAATGAGGTGTGATTTTGAAGATTAAAAAAAAAGATGGGGTTGCGATAAAATGTGACTGTCTCCGAACTTCCCACTCAAACAACTGCCCCAAAGGTTCGAATTTAAAACGTTAATTATTATTTTTGTAAATTGTCCTCTGATACATTATCAGCTGCAAAGTATAACGGCTTCGCCGAAGAACTATCTGCGAAAAAGTAATGTTCGCAACGTTCATTGCCTTTTTGTAAAAAAAAAGTATGTATAATACAAACAAAATAATAATATAAAAAAACACCGTATATATTTACACACGCGCCGCGCACGACCTTTGCTGTGGGGCCACTAAATGGCGCGTGCGTATCCAGTGTGATAAGTGCGATAAGGGATGAAGACGGTAACATCTACGAATGAGACAATGCGCTGCAGTATACATCACATGTTTTATTAGGGATAACTTCGGCACGAAAGAAAGCGTAGTTCAGACAATAGATCCGGCAACAACAGAGAAGCCTGAGAGATCAAAATTTATCATAGAAAGCTTTTACTGGAAAAGGGCAGCTGAAAATGTCCCATAATATCACGGCAGTAAGACCCGATGAAATCCCAATACAGATAATCAAAAACCTTAGTCCAAAGAGCAAGGTACTGCTGACTAATGTCATAGAGCAATTGATTAGAACCAAGAAAATTCCCGTTGGATGTCGTGAAAGCAAGATGAATCTCATCTACAAAGGCAAAGGAGATAAGGATAAGACCAGCTCGTACAGGCCAGTTACAGTAACGTCGGTGATATATAGAATGGCAATGCAAGCCATAAAATTAGAACTGTCGAAGTGGGTGGAGAAAAACAATGTACTGGGGGAACTACAGAATGGGTTCAGGCCAGGCAGACGCTTAGAGGATAATATGTTTGTACTAACTCAGTGCATAGAGATTCAATAGCTCAGAAAAGACCTTTATCGATAGCAATTCTTGATATTAAAGGAGCTTATGACAACGTAGGCAGGGAATTGTTATAGGATATTCTTCAATACGAAGGCATAGATGACGATTTCGTGGAGCTGCTGAGGGAGATATATAGAGACAATCAAGTACAAGTGGTATGGGAAGGTCGAAAAGGTAATGAAATGGTGGGAATTCACCAAGGATTCAAGCTCTGTCACCATTGTTCTTCACGCTTTACGTTAAGGGTATAGAAAGACGACTGGAAAACAGCGAATTAGGTTTTGATTTATCCTACATGCGTAACGGACAAATGATGCAACAGAAGGTCCCTAGATTGATGTACGCAGACGGCATTGTGCTACTAGGGGACAATAAAAAGATTTTCAGATACTTGCGAATATCTGTGGGAATGCAGCGACAAATCTAGGCCTTAAGTTTAGCACAGAGAAATCAGGAATTATGATCTTTAATGAACACACGAGTAACTTCGTGGTGTCAATTCAACAGCAAGTAATACCCATAGTGAAGTATTATAAGTATCTCGGCGTACACATAAACGAAGGAAAGAATTACTCAAGCAACCACCAAGATAATCTGAAAATAAAGGGGAAGCGGAATGCAGCAATAATGAAACACAGAGCACTGTGGGGCCACAATAAGTATGAGGTGGTGGGTGGAATCTGGAAAGGAGTAATGGTGCCAGCGCTAACATTCGCAAATGCCATTCTATGCTTAAAATCGGATATCTTGTCGGGGTTGGAAGTTAACCAAAGATCAGTAGGCCGGTTGGCTTTGGGAGCCCACTGTAATACCACAAATGAGGCAGTGCAGGGCGACATGGGTTGGGCCTCTTTTGAAGTCAGAGAAGCACAGAGAAAAATTAGTTTTGAAGAAAGGCTCAGGAACATGGATGAAAATAAATGTGCGGCTAAAGTGCACACGTATCTGTACGTGAAAAGCGTGGACACAGAAGGGAGGAAGATGTCAAGGAAATTGGCAACCAAGTACAGGATAATCGAAACTGTAAATAAACAACCAGGAGTCATCAGAAAGAAAGTGAGAGAAATAGAGAGCGTGAATTGGATGCAAAGAATGAAAACAAAAAGGACCATGGAGATTTACAAGAATGAGAAGAAAGAAATTAGAAGGAAAAATCTGTACGATAGCACAAAGGGCAGTGCCTTGCTATTTGAGGTTCGAGCTGGTTGCCTAAGGACCAAAACATACCGGAGCCAATATTCGGAACTAGATGAGGCATGTGTATGCTGCAGTAAATATCCAGAGATCACTCAGCACATCATAATGGAATAATCCACCCAGCCAGACCCGTAGGTGACGTCCTCCTTCCAGAACCGCTGGTATTAAAAGCTGTTGGCAGCATTAACTAGTCAGCAGTCGAGATGGGCAAGAGACGTTTAGAGTATTGGGGGAAAAGTGCAGAGAAGATATTCATGGGACCGAATAGTTTACAGGCTCAGGTAACTGTACAAGGTAGATACAGGTTCTAATTGAGAAAATACTAAGGAGATGTAGGCGAAATGCTGGACTGATAAGCATTTAGAGATTATCTGATTAGCTCAATCGGGCTAGATGACGATTCGTTACCGCGTCGTTTCAAAGGGGATGCCAATAAGTCATCATCATCATCGCAATGGCGAGAAAAGAGCCCGGCCGCATATAAGCTTCATACATGACTCGTTTAGGCGTTGCCAGTACGGTGTGTCGCTACAGTGGTTCAATGCAAATCGCGATAACGTCCACATTCACTGTGATCAGTAGAGACCGGATTTTAGGCAAATGCCTTTTTTGTCCAATGCGCTCCTATCGCCCCACGTTGATATATGAGCATGAATTAGAGGTTAAGAAGGGCTTTTATAGTGTTTTTATAGTGCCTATAAATGCCTATTTTGGCGTTTGTGCCTAAATGCCTATAAATGCCTATTTTCAATATCGGCGCCTATATGAACACTATTTAGCCTCAATTTTCGCTTTCGAGTGCAGTTAGAGACGGTTATTCATGTTACTGGGCACCATTGACTGTTCGGAACTCTATGGGGTTCAACCTAGTCTTTTATTTAGTTCAACCAACTCCCGGAAGACAACTGCTAGCAGCATTGAAATGAGACGTGCCGGCCAGCATACGCCGACGCGCTGATATTGCGCGAGCGGTTGGCGAATGCGAAACCGCGGAGAGCCGTCAGGGGAAAGGAGTGTGAACAGCAAAAGGAAAATGTGATGTGCACGCGGCTTTTGTTTTGTTTGTAATTTAGTTTTTAAGGTGTTCACCGCCGTCGGGCGTTCCTCCTCAGCGTACGAGATCATTCTCAGTGACAACAGGCACAATTTTGAATCCAAAAATCTGGAGATGGTGGTAGTTTGGTATTGTTTCCACAATCTAAACAGTGATTCTTAGACTACGTTCCGCGTGCTCTCCAAACCGATTTCTTCAAGATGTGCACTTCAAATGGGCGGAGGTGTATTTGGCAGTGTTGGGACGTCTGGCCTGTACAATTCGGATTATGTCATTGTATATGAGAAAATTGCCAAGAGTTGTACCTAACAGTCCTCATGTAAGAACATGCTAATTTCTTAATAAATCGTAGTCTCTCTTGCATTTGTTATTCGTCTGTTTTTGTTGTGTTTTAATTTAATTGCTTCAGACAGAGATTAAGTATCGGTTTATTAAATCAGTATTCCCAGCTTTCAAGTATTCTCTTTCATGCCTGTTTCACTATATGCGACGGTCGAGTACAGTGGCCATTGAACATGAATATGAGCAGTGTGCTTATTGAATTAAGCCAATTGATCGACATTAGTTCAGTAGTTTTATGGGACAATTACATGGCTATGTTCAACTGTTGGCGCCTTTGTGCTATCGTAGACAATAACATTTCTTGATTTCCTATTGTAGATATAGGCCGCACACGTATTCGTTTGAAATTATTTGCATTTATGTAAAAATTTATTGTGCCTATATTTACGACGTTGGAGGCCTAAAACGTTGTTTTGTCTGCCTATTTTTGGCGCCTAAAACGCGCTTTTTTAATGCCTAAAGATCCGGCCTCTAGTGATCAGATGTGTTCTGGCGGACGGACCGACCGGCCGGCCGGCCGGCCGGCCGTCCGACCGACCGACCGACCGACCGACCGACCGACCGACCGACCGACCGACCGACCGACCGACCGACCGACCGACCGACCGACCGACCGACCGACCGACCGAACGACCGACCGACCGACCGACAGACAGACAGACAGACAGACAGACAGACAGACAGACAGACAGACAGACAGACAGACCGACAGACAGACAGACAGACATACAGACAGACAGACAGACAGACAGACAGACAGACAGACAGACAGACAGACAGACAGACAGACCGACAGACCGACAGACCGACAGACCGACCGACCGACCGACCGACCGACCGACCGACCGACCGACCGACCGACCGACCGACCGACCGACCGACAGACAGACAGACAGACAGACAGACAGACAGACAGACACGCCCACGTAGAGGACAGAACGCCGTGACGCTCCACCCTTTCCTGGGCCCTCTGGATAGCCTGGACTTGCTTTCGGAGTACCGTGCTTCTGATGGCCTCCTCCCATTCGGCTTCGCTGGAGAGTAGGTCGTTAGGTAACGCGGGACATCGCCAGAGCATGTGAGCCATAGAGCAAAAGGTTTCATTACAGTCGGGACAACCAGGGTCCACGTCTGAGTATGTCCTACTAAGGAAGTCCCGCGACGGGAAAGATCCCGTCTGCAACATTCTAAGAGTAGCTGACTGACCTCTGCTGAGCTTCGGGTGAGGAAGAGGATAGACTCTCCTGCCAAGTTGGTAATGTTTAGTAATTTCATTAAATGTGAGAAGTGGATCGTTCTGCTGAGTCCCTTCCTGCCCCTCCGGAGCCTCCAGACCGTCGCGGCGCGTGAGTTCTCGCGCACGGTCGTGGGCCACCTCGTTGATGTTTGGGAAGCCCTCGAGAACGTTCGTCCCCATGTGGGCGGGGAACCATGTAATATAATGATAACCGGGGCAAGCCCTCTTCTCTAGAATAGAGGCCGGCTCTCGTGCGAGGTTACCCGATTCGAATGCTCCGATTGCGCCTCTCGAGTCGGTGTAAATGTAGAAATTCTCTGGGTCACACAAGGCCAGCGTAACTGCGATTTGCTCTGCTATACCCGGGGTGGCCGCCCTTACCGAGGCGGATGAGCGAAGCACTCCCCGCCCGTCTATAACCGACAACGCGAAAATTCTCCTGTTGCCGTATTGCGCCGCATCGACAAAGAGCGAAGAGTTTATGTCATCCCTAACTCTCTTCAAGATGGCTCGTGCACGGGCTTTACGTCTACCCTCGTTATGATGTGGATGTACATTTCGCGGGAAGGGCCCCTCTCTCGTTTCCCGTGTCAGTGTAATTCGCCGTTCCTCCATTATCCTAGGAGCCATGCCAACCTCGTCAAGGATTTATTTGCCTGCCAGCCTTGGTCGACGACAGCCTGACAACCTGGGCAGTTACCTGCGCCTCTATGATTTCGTCTATGTTATTGTGCATTCCGAGTTGATCTAGCCTGTCGGAGCTCGTGGAAATCGGCAAGCCTAGCACTTTCTTGATGCTCTTGCGCATGGGGGTATTTAACTTGGTCTTTTCCGTTTTGGTCCTTACTATAGCTGACGCCACATAGTTAATATGGCTCATCAGAAACGCGTGGTACATCCGAAGGAGGTTGTTCTCACCTAACCCCTTCTTTCGGTTGGACACCCTAGCGATTAACCTCAACATGTTCTCCGTCTTGGCTGTAACGTGGGTAATTGTTCTGGCATTACAGCCCCTGGCATCTATGAGCAGGCCTAGGATCTTGACTGAGTCGACTCTAGGAATTTTCTGCCCATTATTCGCGTATAATGCCACGGGTAGCTAGTCTAGCGGTGTCAGACCCTTAACCCCTTGCCTTGCCGGTCTGTAAAGTAACAGCTCCGACTTACTCGGAGACAGCTTGAGACCTGTGTCCGTGAGGTAAGCCTCTGTCTAGTCCAAGGCTGCTTGTAGAGCTTGCTCCATTTGCACTAGGGAGCCCCATGAGTACCAGATAGTGATGTCATCTGTGTACAGAGCGTGACCTATGCCCGGGAGGCCGTCCAGCCTTTCTGAAAGACCCTTCATGACTATATTGAAGAGCAGTGGTGAGATGACTGAACCCTGGGGGGTACTCCGAGCCCCCAGTTCGTACACGCTCGACCGAATCTGCCCTACCTGAATAGTAGCGGTTCTATTCATGAGAAAGGACTTGACCTGTTCTGGCGGAACTCTTCTTTTATATTGCTACACGCGTGTGATATTTGATTGTTTGAACGAGGCGCGCTGGGGCCATCACTCGAGAAAAGAAGAGGAAAAACGAGCTACCGGTCAGCGCTGCAACCGCTGTTGTAAATACAACCTGTAAATAGTTGCTCGTCTTACTGACTCGTCCTTCGCGTAACATTGTGGTGGAGGTGCGGGGTACAATATTTTCTATGTTATAAGCACCAAATCGTAAACATTTCCTGTGTTTTCAGTAGAGTTAATTTTTAATAAATTATATGTCATCGTACACCCTAAAATGCGTTTTTGCAATTTAAATATTTGGAAAGTGCTTTGATGAGCTTCCTATTTATAAGTAGCTTCTTATTGTAACCCTGATGGTAAATTCAATTAAATATCTTTACTAACGCTTACATGAAGCGGCCATTTCTTCATGGTAAAGAAAGAATTAAGCACGTTGCTGTAACATAAAACTGTTTCAGCCCCATATAACGTGGTGTTTATTTCATGAGCCTACTCAGTGTGGTTTCTGTTTTGGGTCTTATAATACATTTAATTTATTTTCTGAACATGCATGTTAGCTTTTTGGGTAAAGGCTGTTTCACATGACGCAATTTCCACTCGGCGAAAAAAAGAAAAATCATTGACTCCGAGACCACCGCGATAGGCGCAGCTTCCCGCGTCTGGGTTCCGCTAAGTTGTTCGGGGAATGGTAGACACCGGAGCAATTTTGGGTAGGGCGACAACAAACGCCATCGAAATAGGGGCTTTTCTGCCCAACGTCTATTTTACGAAGTGTTGTGGCAGCGTCTCCGCCGATGTGGACTAAGTAATCCTAAAGGTATAACGCTTTTGAAAACGCATATAGCCTGCTACTTATTCCACTTTTAAATAGATAACAAAATGTAAACATTTGACGTTTTATCGATTGTTTTATCGTAACCATGCAGGGGGCGCGTGAATACCTTGAGACGCAGAGGCGCCACTATCGGCGTCGCTCCGACGGAAATCGCGCCGTCGCCGAGGCACACGAAAGCTTTCTCAACTGGGAAATCGCTGTGACAACGCAAGCGGCAGCAGCGATATAAGCTTCTGCCACTGGTATTTGCAGGTGAGCAGGCAGGTGGCGCTGCTGGAAGGGGCGCTAGTGCGCGAGCGCCAGGAACGCTGCCGCCTCGAAGGCGAGCTCCATCGGCAGCTGGTGCCAGCCGGCCATCTGGTGACACTCTGTGCCGAGATGCGCGACGCCAGCATCGTGCTGCGCTCCAAGCTGGATGCCTTCGAGCGCTTGCAGCTGCACGTAGCGGTGAGTCGCTTTCTAGACAAAAGGGGCACTTGCCACTGGCAACGCAGTGACAGCAGCTTCGCTAGCGGTTTGCGTTTCATCACAGACGTGCAAAGGTTGCCAGTTTATTTGCGCGGTAAGCAAGTCGCACATTGCCCAAACAATCCACGTCAGATTCAATACGGAAGCAGCCGCTGCGCGTTTGCAGATGTCAGTGTACACTTGCACTCTACAGCAAATGTACACGGGCCTAACCGACCACGGTGAATATGTTCACTCACTGCTGCTTGCTGTGACGCGACTCAACACACTTCCCTATATTCCAAGAGCTATCAAATACAGAGCATGTGGATCGGGCTGCACAACCTTTTTCGTGGCGCTTCTGTTGCTGCAGCTTGCTTTGGAGGGCTCGCCGGTGAGTGCAGGTGTACCTGGAATGACGAGCCGTGCAATCGTCGGTGGTCAAGGGGAAGATGACTGCATCCTGCGCAAGAACGACTTCCTCCGGGATCACTGTGACCAGTGAGTACCTATGAAGGCCGGACCCCTTTTGGATGACATAAAGAAAACAGGCTTTGCCGGCGCAGCAGTGGCAAAGAAGGCATTCGTTTAAGGCGGCAGTGCCGCAAATCTCCATTGAAGCTAAACATTTCGACAGAATTACCTGTCTGGTTGGAAAATTGATTTAGACTTAGAGATTGACTCCAACCAAACAAGATAATTCATTAGCCCGACGTTTCGGAGCCAATTCGGCTCCTTCTTCAGGGGGTATTCTTCGGAGGTGGCGGTGTGCTGCTTTTAAAACGTCCATCATAAGAAAGTAGAGGAAGGGGGAGAGAGCGTGAGGTGGGGAGACAATTGACATGGCACTTGTGTCTCCCCACCTTACGTGTCTCCCCACCTCACGCTCTCTCCCCCTTCCTCTACTTTCTTATGATGGACGTTTTAAAAGCAGCACACCGCCACCTCCGAAGAATACCCCCTGAAGAAGTAGCCGAATTGGCTCCGAAACGTCGGGCTAATGAATTCTCTTATTTGGTTGGAGTCAATTTCTAAGTCTTAATGCAAATCTCCATGCAACGTAGGAGGCATGGGAAAGAAATACAGTCGAACCTCAATATAACGAAGTTGTACTTGCAGCGAAAAACTTCGTTAAATCGCGAATATCATTAATTCGAGGTTTTAAAGTTTCATCATTAAGAACAACTTCACGAAATCCCAGATTATTCCTGGTGGATAGTATCTTGTTAGTAAGCACTTTTAAACAAATCGCAAGAAGGTCGGGTCATAATAGCCCGGTTATGAGCGCCAGCATGTGCGGTGCAGATCGCGCCGAGAGCTGTGCATCGACGTGTCTCACGGCGTCCGAGATTCGCATGTCGTAGCGAAGTGACGCAGCTGTTAACATTCAGACGCATCAGCGCACCAGGGAGACGACGATGATGGGGGAGGCGAGTGCAGATCGGCAGGCACGACGACGATGAGAGGAATAACTGGCTTTATTAATTTGGCTTTTGCTTTAAGTTTACACTGTGCACGCTTACATACCAAATGATGTCATACTACTCGTCGGCACCCTGCCTGCCTGGCCTGGTCTGCAGTGGTGAGATGGCGCCGTGGGCTGCTGTCTCCTTGCTCTCTCTCAGACCACCAAAAGACGACTCTTTAAACCCTCAGTTGCACAAAGAGTCGCAAACCAGCCAATCACACAGAGGCCTCAGACCATCGTAACCAATAGCACCAAAACTTTCGTGACGGACATTGCACTGGTCAAAACCACGGCACAATCCACAACACGCAAGGGGATAGGTTCACTGAAAGACACGTGTTATCTCGCTCTCCCTCACCCCCTGCAAACTTCAATCAAACGCCTTTCCACAACACGGCGGTACGCAAGGCATCATGTTGCGGGTATGCATGGGCAGAGCATCATCGGGAAGCGAAGCCTCTAACTACATAGACTACACAAAGCAATCAGTGACCATATATTATTCACTAGAACATTGAGGTAGAACAACCAACAAGGAGGTGAAACAGCGCTGGAAAACAAGCGTTTGAAACGAAGGTAGGAAATAGCCGAACAGTAGCCAAGCGTCAACAACCAAAACTCCCGTCGACGGGCGGCCGACGGAAGTCAAACTCTGCGCTGTGGCCCGATTGGTCCATGCTCTCCGCCGCGCGCGACGACTTCCGGCGGCGGCGGTTCGCTGGGCGGCGAATATCTGAAGAGAGTGGATCGGCGGCGAAGTCATTTTTTTTTTTTTTTGACGTCGGGCGACGGCCGGCCGTAGCCGAGCGGCCGCTGCCGAAAGTTCGTCGCTTTTTCGCTCCATGGAGGTTGGACTTGAGACCCGCGCACCGGGTCTTAGGCCCGCGCACCGTATTGGCCTGTATACCGAACGTAGTGGAAATCAGCCCCGGATATAGAGCAAACCGAGGCGGCACGGTGTTGGCAGGTGACGTACGGAAGCACGGACGTAAGCTCTAACGCAATTATGCCGTCGTCATGCCGTCGTTATTCAATCGTCGTCATTTCATCGCCTATATTACGCTGTGATCATTACTTCGCTGGCATGCCGTCATCATTGTCACGCCGTATTCACAATCTCGTCATCACTGTGTTGTCGTAATGATGATGCCGTCTTTACACTGTCATCATCATTTAATCGTTTTCATTCCATTGTCATCATACCGTCGTCGCCAGCCATCGTACGTCGTCATACAGTCATACATACGTGGTCGTTGTCGTGATGCCGTCCTTTTATTATCGACCCATTGTCGCCATCCAGAGGGCGCTCAGGCCGTCCCGACGTGGGAGTGGCCCGCGGTGGCTCCTCCCCCGTAAGGGGGTCGCTCCTCAGGACCTGAATAAAGTTTATTATCTGTCGTCATGCCCTCGTCGTCACGCCGTTGTAGTCATGCCATCGTCCTCATTCCAGAGTGTCATCAGACTGACGTCATACGTCGTCTTCATTCCGTTGTCATCATTGCATCATCGTCATTTCAGCGTCCTCATACCATTGTCGTCATGCTATCGTAGTCTTTCTAAGCTTTAAATCTCTATGTTTCAAGGTCGCTGTGAGGTACAGAAAAAGTGAGCGAGCTCACCTGGCGCTTACCTCGCGCTCGTGCCACTGCTCGCGCGTTCTTCTTCCACAGCTTGCTCCGACGCCGATCATCATGCCAGCGTTCCTATACTGCCCCTCGCGATCTGAGGGGAAGGGCAACAGCGGCGCTGGGGAGGAGAAGGAGAGAAATGTCAGTGGTGGCGCGGGATGGCGTTGATGGAAAGGACAACGGCGGCGCTGGGGAGGAGGAGGGAAATCTCAGTGGCGGGACCCGTAGAACGTTCTGTAAACGGCGGCAGGACGCGCGCCTTGTACACGTCGCTTAGTCGGCTCAGAGCTTCATTCCACATCTGGTTCAGGAAGCTCATGCCGAGAATTACCTCTCGCGAGCACTGTTGGATGACAACGAAGGTCGCAGGGTAGGTCTGGTCATGAACGGTAATTCTTGCCGTGCAGAGTCCAATCAGAGTTATGAGGTGTCCTCCAGCTGTCCGGATTTGGGGGCCTTCCCAAGCATTCTTTACTTTCTTCAATTTGGTGGCCAACTGTCCACTGACCACAGAGTAGCCGGCCCTTGTGTCGACTAGGGCGGTGATGACGTTTTGGCCATAAATAAGAACGTGGAGGTCGGTGGTTCTCGGCCTGGCGTTGCGGTTAGGCCGTGGCGTCGGATCACGGCTGCGTCGCTTTGTCCCGGTGCTGTGACAGTCGCTTCGTTGGGCTTTTTTGAGAGCGTTGGGCGTCTGCTTGGCTTCGAGGCGGCGTACGAATGGCCACGTTTTTTTTTCTTTTTGCGGCATCGTCGAGGTGTTCCTTGCAACGTCGTCGTCGGCGGCGGCGGATCGTAGGCATTTCGACGAATAGGAACCGCACCTCCACCGGCTTCTGCTTTTAGTTTTCTGGATATGGGCTTTAAATTCATGCACTTCGCCTATCTTGGGTTACGGGCCCACTTTAGGTACAATGACGGAAAGGGTATGCTAGTGCAGGCTATGTTGTAAATTAGAACTGCAGTATTATTATTACGAGTCTGAATGAATGGCATAATGTTCAAATCTTTAAAGATCATTAAAGACCAGGCCATTAGAAACGACCTTGAATGCGGTCTTTGGTTTTGTAAAAAACAAGATGGTCACCAGTCAAATCGTCGTGAATGGCCTTTAGGATGAGAGTTCGACGGAATCTTGGAAGAACGGGTACCCAGCGTTGACCTTCAGGACGGTTAGCGCGTTGGCATGGAACGCTGTTGTCCAGCTTGTACTGCGTAAGTTGTCTACGAAGCCGTGCATTAGGTTGTCGGGAAGCTCCTCAGAGGTGGTCTGTAATACAAGAATGGGCACCGAATAAATACTCAAGTTTCTTCCGCAAAGCAAAGTAGCTGTTGCTGCTGCGAAGTTGCCAGGTCGCTGTTGATGGCTGTTGCAAAGGTGGAGGAAAGTCCTGGATTGACTAGAAGAAGGGCTATTCGAAGATGCAGGTTCAAGGGGAACAACAATACTGGCTCTGGAGCGGTAGCGAAAGCTATTGTAGTGCCTTACAGAAGGAGAATTTCCTCTGGTGCTGAGACACGAGCATCATCATCATCATGAGCCTGTCTGTAAGTCCACTGCACGACGAAGGCCTCTACCTGCGATATTTAATTACCTCTGTTTTGCGCTAGCTGATTCCAAGTTGCGCCTGCAAATGGCAAAATTTCATCACCCCGCCTAGTTTCCTGCCGTCCTAGACTGCGCTTCCCTTCCCGTGGCACACATTCTGTAAGTCTAATGGTCCACCGGTTATCTACCCTACGCATTACAAGGCCTGCCCAGCTCTATTTTTTTTTTCTGTTAATGTCAACTAGAATATCGGCTATTCCCGTTTGCTCTCTGAGACAAGAGCATATCAATTGTTCAATCGGACCACATGAGACGCAAATGAGATGCCTTTAGTAAGGCAGCAGGCAGAAAGGAACGCTAAGTAGAGCACTGCACGGGCTGATTTTTTCAGCCCGGCCCGGGCCCGTTTTTACGTTGGGCTGCTCGCCCGAGCCCGACCAAAAGTTTTATGGCGCAACCCGGGCACGGCCCGGGCCCGGAATTAACCTACGTTACCCGCCCGGCCCGGCCCGCCACCCCATTACCTTAGGCCCGAGCTCGGCCCGAACCCTGCCCGAGACCGAAAAAGACCACCCAGCGGCATTTAAAAAAATAAAATAAGGAAAAGAATGAAAGGAATTTATTCTTAAGGCATAAATACATGTCATATGCAATTATGAACACCATTTGAGCGGTCTGAACGCAAATACCAGCGCGCAAAGTAGTACGACTTACCCGGCCGAGCAGTATCGCCAGCAGTTTTCAACGGCGCGACCTTGATGCGGCCCAATCCACTTCTATCGCAGCGCCGCCACAGTATTTTCCACGTCGGGCGCCTCACTCCAGAGAATGCGCCGCCCCAGCCGCTCGTCCCACTCAACCGTATTCTAGTACACTCTAGCCAAAGCGCAGCCATGACCGGTCGTGAGCGCAGCAGCGCATGGATGGAGTCAATGGAGACAGAAAGCTTCTCGTTCCTCCATGGTGCAGCGTAATGCGCTGCGACTAGGCGACCGGTTGAGAACATGCGTGTAATCATGGATGGACGCAGTGCCATACTTCAGCTGCGTGACGAATTATCTTATCTTACCAGTTATCGTTTTACCAATTCGCCTTTGAAGAATCAGCAAGTCGCGAACGCGCTTGCACCGCGCTGAAAGCATTAATTACATTGATTTAGGTAAGGAATACAATGGCATCCTTTGGTTTGAGGCGAGTTCGGTCTTTCTGGACTTTTACATTCTGTTCAAACAGCGCAAAATACGGCGGCAGAAGAAAAGGGAAGTACACAGGAGTAGCACTGCGAGCTTCCAGCTGCGCCGGGGCGACAGCTTTTTCAGAGTCGAGACGCGCGAGGATAACTCGCTGCACGTTACGTGCACACCACCAGAATGTCCGAGTCCGGCCTGGGCCCGCGTCAAAATACCCGAGACCGGCCCAGGCCCGGGTCAAAAAGCACATTCCGTGCCCGAGCCCGGCGCAAGCCCGTGAAAAAACTGCCCTACCCAGCCCGACCCGGCCCACGGGCAGGGCTTTCGGGTAAGCCCGAGCCCGTGCAGCGCTCTAACGCTAAGACGTCACCATGGTCGATGTCGTTGGACGTAAGGGGACGTATTCGCTCGCGGCCTGTAGGTAGTTCTGTATGTACCGCAGTGAGAAAAAAATTAAGTTATGGGGTTTTAAGTGCCAAAACCACCATCTGATTATGAGGCACGCCATAGTGGGGTACTCCAGTAAAATTGGACCACCTGTCCTTCTTTATCGTGCACCTAAATCTAACTACACGGGTGTTTTCTGCATTTCGCTCCCATCGAAATGCGGCCATCGTGGCCTGGATTCGATCCCCTGACCTCGTGCTTAGCAGCCCAACACATAACCCCTAAGCAACCACGGCGGGTTCCGCAGGCTAAGCGGGTTGCAATTCTCATTGTCAAGCATGTAGTCGGTGTCTGTCATGTGAACGACAGTTGCTGACAGCAGATAGCGGTGGAAGCAGAAGAAATAAAATCTCATCTTAAAATGAGCTGGTGAGAGCACAGGGGCCACACAGAAAATTGCACGTGATGGCGGATACCGTCACTGAACATGCGCACTGTTCAGAGCGCTGTCTATAGCGTCGGTCCATCGTAAGGCGCTGTGACTTTCTTGAGATGCGAACTGAAATGACTGCGTGTGCGAACCAAAGTCGCGATAGGGTGTACTTGAGCACTGCACGGGCTTAGGCTTACCCGAAAGCCCGGGCCCGGCCCGGCCCGTGGGCCCGGCCGGGTAGAGCCGTTTTTTCACGGGCTCGGGCCGGGCTCGGGCACGGCGTGTGCTTTTTGACCCGCGCCGGGCTCAGGGTTTTTGACGCGGGCCCGGGTCGGGCTCGGGCTTTCTGGTGGTGTGCATGTAACGTGCAGTGAGTTATTCTCGGGCGTCTGAACTCTGAAAAACATGGATTTTTTGGTCTCGGGCCGGGTTCGGGCCGGTTTCGAGCCGGGCTCGGGTCGGGCTCGGGTCTAAGGTAAAGGGGTGGCGGGCCGGGCCGGGCGGGTAACGTAGATTATTTCCGGGCCCGGGCCGGGCCCGGGTTTTGCCATAAAAGGTTTGATCGGACTCGGGCGGGCAGCCCAAAGTAAAAACGGGTCCGGGCCGGGCCTGGGCTGAAAAAATCGGCCCGTGTAGTGCTCTAGGGTGTACCATAGTTAAGACGTGCATGCCTTCAAGGATTACGGATAATATATTGTAAGGGCGCGCTAGAGAAATTTTAGTTGTGTCGATAAGCGCAGCTTTTCCTCCGAAAACTGAATCGCTTAGTTTTAGGTCAGAAGTGAGTGAGACGTGCCGAATTAAGTGATGATGAGAAGCGGCAAAAGGAAGAAATTGAGCAGCGCCTGGTGGAATGGTAGCGATTTTGTCTCTTGGTTGATGCGGGCGGAGATTTGCGGAGGCGAGGCGGACGCCGGGGTTGGTAAGAGGCCCCACCAGCGAATTCATCGCGTTCACACAAATCATACCGACGACGTTGGCGCCTGCGGCAGAAACGTGATACATGGCTGGGATAGCCCCAGTGATAGCACACAGGACGACGTAGACGACAAGGCTGGTAGTAAACAGGGCTGTGTTCGCCGGGAGGTAGTGTGGCCACATAGGACGTCGGTTCAACGAAGGCTCGAACGGCATCGTGCGGACGTTGGTTCAACTTGCGCGTACGTTTGAAGAGCGGCAAGTGGATTCGCATGCGCAGAGCAGGTCATTGATCCCATCTACTCCTTAATGACGTCGCGCAAGGCTGTACCAGGAGGCTGAGTTTGAGACACCGAAGGCAATCTCACGCCAAGAGACTGCAACTCTTCGCGTATAATCGCCCGGATCATGACACGGAGCTCAGGGTTTGCCGTACAACGGCTTTCAAAAAAGTCCGGCTGTAAGCATACAAATTTGAGTTCGTCGAGGCGCTGACATGCCATGACGATGTCAGAAACGGTAGCGAGGCTTTGGATGGCAATCGCGTTGAAGACGACAGTCCCAACACCTATATAGTACGCGACGTACCCTGTCCGACTCGGTCATTGCAGAATTGACGCGGCGACAGAGTGCAACAACGTCTTAGATGTACGATGTGTAGGTCTCACGTAGCTTGCTAACAATGAGAGTTTTCTTCGCAAGGGTGGAACGAAACGTCGGCGTGGCAAAAGTTTGCCGAAGCTGCTGCTTGAAGCTGGTCTGATCTCTGAAATTGACCTGCATGGTTGAAGAACCAGGCCTTCGTCCCACCCGTCAGATAGAAAGAGACATGGCGGAGCTTGAGAAAATCGTTCCACTGGTTTCCAGAACTTACGCACTCGTAATCGTGCAACCAGTACTCGACATTTTCACCCCGATTAACAGCGAACAAATTGGGATCACGCTGGGTGGCCGCTGATGATCAGAGAAGGTGCATCTTTCGATGTCGGGATGGTGAGGGTAGGGCTGCTCGTCCTGCGACGTGCTGGCGGACAGTGGGCGCAAGCGGTGACCTGTGCGGATATAGATTGAGCGGGAAGAGGACGGAGAGCCGAGGAACACCTCCAAAACTTATGACGTCACGGTTGGAACGACGTTTATTCAGCCCGATGCCTCGACGAAGACCTAACGCAGCACACTGTGATTGTGAGCACACACCGAGGACGACGAGTCAACCCAAAGGTGTGACGATGAGAACATACAGGTGAGGAATAAACGCATAATAAATGCCCACATTATATGTATGGCCTGGGTATGTACCCAGCATCTCTAGAAATCCGCAGGAACCTGGGGCGGAGCGAGCGCAGTGAGCGCCTCTAGAGCGTTCAGAGAGCAATCCTATGACAATTTAAGCAAAATAAGACCGCACTCAAGCGCAAGTTCGTACTATTATAAGTGCGACCTCAAACATGGAGCAAGGGACGCCCGGCCTTTGATGCAAAGCCGCTTCTCAAGAGGCGCAATGGCATCATCGCAATGAAGTTCTACGAATTTTCTTTCGTGACACAAAGCTCGTAATTCAATTAGGGTAGAAGTCATGTGTGTTAACTATCCAAACCGCGGTTTCTTTCTTTTTACTGATTGTCTTTTTTGGGCTAAACTATCCTGCGAGATCAGCCGATGAAAATAGCCACATAAACGACAAAAACCGCATTGATTCGGACAAGAAGGCTTCGCATTGAATCAGGCAAGCAAAAATAAGACCGTGGTCTACACTGTGGGAGTGTGTTGCTGTCGCAGTAAGTGAGTTCAGAGCCGATGCAATCGCTGAATTCTGCTGTCTCTTTGTCTGTTATCTTGAATCAACGAAGTTGCGCTGATTACAATTGCTTACTTTACAGCTAATATGCCAATGGCTTAGAGCGCATTTGAATCAACTGCCTGCGGCTCTCGCTCGCAAAGCATATTGTCCTCTTTTGAAAGGAAGCCTGCGAATAGGCCGAAGCGGCCAGCTGCTTGCACGCCGAATTTCTCGTTGCGAGCGAACTAATCTCCTAAGATTTATCTCGTACAGAATCGAGAGGCATAATGCGCAGGTGGCAGAACAGTTGTGTACCGGCGAACGCCGCTCACGCAAGCATCAACCCGTCATTTAAGGTGCACAAGGAACGCTGCCAACCTAAAGCATCGATTTACAAAGCAAATGTAGTGACAGCTACGAGTTGGTAAAGGATTCTCATTGCACCCGCCGTGGTTGCTCAGTGGCTATGGTGTTGGGCTGCTGAGTACGAGGTCACGGGATCGAAACCCGGCCACGGCGGCCGCATTTCGATGGGGGCGAAATGCGAAAGCACCCGTGTACTTAGATTTAGGTGCACGTTAAAGAACCCCAGGTGGTCAAAATTTCCGGAGTCCCCCACTACGGCGTGCCTCATATTCAGGTCGTGGTTTTGGCACGCAAAACCCCATAATTTTAAAGGATGCTCATTGCTAATCGTTAGCTAGGCGCTCCGCCGTTCGCATTTTCACTCGGTTCTCGTAGAACATGCCGCACACTCGACATATGTGTTATCCATGAATCAGTATCTAGGCGTTCTTTATTCCAGATTAATTTGTGCGTGCTCCTCCTATGTAGGCAATTAACACTCTGAATGCATGTGCAAGTGTGAGTTTGTGAAAGATGCACGGAAATATTTTTATGAGAAGTAACCATCTGAGGTAATACCATATACATACATATATATATATATATATATATATATATATATATATATATAGTAACTGGATTTTTCAATGGGCCAAGCGTATTTAGGGAAATCAGAAGCACAACTTCGCGGTTATCTAGGGTTTATTATTTTCCCAACAGTTTCGGTCGGTGGACCGACCGACCGACCCCTTGAAAAAGGTCGGTCCACCGACCGAAACTGTTGGGAAAATAATAAACCCTAGATAACCGCGAAGTTGTGCTTCTGATTTCCCTATATATATATATATATATATATATATATATATATATATATATATATATACCATCTACTACTTTATTACCATCTAGTATGGTAATTAAGCATTTCCTTACAAGGCAAGTTGAAAGCTCTGTTGGATGATGAGACATGAAAGATGCGGATGCAGGCTCGCCGGGGAGAACCAACGCATGCGCGTCCACTTCGAGGGCCAGCTGATGCAGCTGCGCTCGTTCTACGAGGAGAAGCTGCACGGCAGCCGTCGGCTGCAACTCGGCAACGACGCCTCGCTCATGGAGGAGAAGCACGCCTCGAGGGTGGACGCACTCCTACTTCAGCTAGCGCACAGCGAACAGCAGCTGGACAGGTAATCGTGCGATGAGTTACAATTTCAAAACATTAATTTCACTGCGGAAATGTCTTCGTAGCACCTATATAGCCTATCGGATCATAAAGGTAAAGCTAAAGGGTAGGTTTACATTGGAAGGAAGTTAAAATATGCAGGAGAAAACATATATGAAACACATATTTAAGATTACCCCCGCAGCGACTCCGTATGCCTGTCTCATAATCTTTAACAAATAAGTTGCTCAACTTCTTCCATAACAGCTGATCTCTAGGGGTTAGTCCCTTGCTTATGACAATCCCACAGAGACTGTGGAGACAGTTCTGCTGTAATCCACTTAAGTCGCTGATGTAAGCTTTTATGAGGCGCAGGCACGAATTCCATAAGACGCTGCCTAAGGTTACTATTTTCCATTCAAGTTCGCAATCGAGAGATCTGAGTGGGTCGCGAAAAGAGAGTATTGCAACTCTGCTTCAATGCGGATTTCATGTGATTTCATGACACGTGCTTGCTTTGAAGAAGATAAATGGAATAGCCGCCGTCGACACAGCAGCCTGTGCAGCACGGTTTGGAAGCGAAGCTACGTCCGTACCTTGGGCACTCGCATTTAGGCGTGCAGGAAATGAACTCTGTATAAATACAACAACAGCACCTCTCCTGCTCACTTATTCGGCCCTCCGTTGGCGGCGGAAAAGAGTCGCAAAGCGACAGCACGCATGAGAGCACGTTCTGAAATCCGGAGCGTCTATCGCCAGCTAAATGATAGGAGCAGCGCATCCACTGCCTTTGGCATTCATGTTGACACTTGGACCATATTTCGTGCTCAGGTACTGCAAGGAGGCGAAAGCTCTGTCCGATGAGCTGGAGAAACGAGAGAAGCACCTAAAGATGATGGACGACCAGGCGAGTTGGCGACAAAGTGTATTTTTTCGCTCATGTCTACAGCTTCTTTTGTTAGGCACCGTCGCCTGTTCCTGTTTTTCATGCAAGCGTGTTACAATGCTTTAAACATCGTATATGCAGTGAAAGATAAGCAGCGCAATATGATCAGCAACTTCGATGATATAGTAAAAGCAGCAGAAAAATCTGTGCTAACCTGTAAAGTACCCAGAGCAGCCACGCAACATTCATTGGAAGAAGTGATGAACAGGATACAGAGGCTCTTTCTATTACTAGCAATGAAGTTAGAAGAGCCTTGCAAGACACGTGCAGGGGCAAAGCGGCAGGAGCTGGAATAACAGTCGATTTATGCAAAGATGGGAGAGGCGTGAAAGCGAAGCTTTCGTTGCCTCTTCCTTCGACTTTCCCAGGGCTGCTGCTGTCGCTGCCTTGAAGACTTAGAGAGTGACTCCAACCAAATAAGGGAATTTATTCGCCCAACGTTTCGGAGCCAATTCGGCTCCTTCTTCAGGGGGTATTCTTCGGAGGTGGCGGTGTGCAGCTTTTAAAAGCTCCATCGTAAGAAAGGAGGAAGGGGGAGAGAGCGGAAGGTGGGGATACACTCGACAGGGCACCTGTTCTTGACAGACGGAAAAGGCGAAAGGATGGGGTGGCTGCGGCGTTGCTGGTCGGCTGGGATGACCTATGCTGGGGGCGATTTACCCGCGGGAATGCCACTGAAAACCACCCCTCCTTCAACGGCATGACGATGATTTAATGGCATCCCCTTCGAAACTGGGCGGCGACAAATAGTCACCTAGCCTGCTTGATTTATTCAGGTATACTATGCGCGTTCTTTATCTCGCATTTTTGTATACCTCTCATTAATCTTTGTCTTTTTTCCCCAAAAATCTACCTTGTACCGCTGCCTATGCTTTTAAGAGATCAGCTCGTATCAATCTCTTCTCTGCTTTTTTTTTTTCACCAGTACTCTAATCGTCTCTTGCTTATCTCTACGTCTGATCGGTTGATGTTTCCTTCCACTTTAAACCCAAGCGCTTCTGGAAGTTGTACGTTACCTACGGTTCTCGCTGGGTGAATCACGTCGCATTCCATTAGGATGTGCTGAATGGTTTCTGGATCTTTACTGAAGATACACATGCCTCATCTGTACGCTTTTCACGTACAGATACGTGTGCACTTTAGCCGCACATTTATTTTCATCCATGTTCCTGAACCTTTCTTCAAAGCTAATTTTGTTCTGTGCTTCTCTGACTTCAAAAGAGGCCCAACCCATGTCACCCTGCACTGCCTCATTTGTCGTTTTACCGTGCGCTCCCAAAGCCAACCGGCCTACTGATCTTTGGTTAACTTCCAACCCCGACAAGATATCCGATTTTAAGCATAGAATGGCATTTGCGAACGTTAGCGCTGGCACCATTACTCCTTTCCAGATTCCACGCACCACCTCATACTTATTGTGGCCCCACAGTGCTCTGTGTTTCATTATTGCTGTATTCCGCTTCCCCATTATTTTCAGATTATCTTGGTGGGTGTTTGAGTAAGTCTTTCCTTCATTTATGTGTACCCCGAAGTACTTATATAGCTTGACTATGGGTATGACTTGTTGCTCTGTTTTTCATTATTGCTGCATTCCGCTTCCCCTTTATTTATAGATTATCTTGGTGGTTGCCTGAGTAATTCTTTCCTTTGTTTATGTGTACGCTGGGGTACTTATATTGCTTGACTATGGGTATGACTTGCTGTTGAATTGGAACCCCGTAATTACTTGTCTCTTCATTAAAGAACATAATTCCCGATTTCTCTGTGCTAAACTTAAGGCATTGATTTGTCGCTGCGTTGCCACAGATATTCGCAAGTATCTGTAAATCTTTTTTATTGTCCGCTAGTAGCACAATGTCGTCTGCGTACATCAGTCCAGGGACCTTCTGTTGCACCATTTGCCCATTACGCATGTAGGATAAATCAAACCCTAACTCGCTGTTTTCCAGTCGTCTTTCTATACTCTTAACATAAAGCGCGAACTGCAATGCAGACAGAGAACATCCTTGCTTCAGTCGTTGGTGAATTCCCACCACTTCATTGCCTTTTCGACCTTCCCATACAACTTGTGCTCGATTGTCTCTATATATCTCCCTCAGCAGCTCCACGAAATCGTCATCTACGCCTTCGTGCTGAAGAATATCCCATAACAATTCCCTGTCTACGCTGTCATAGGCTCCCTTAATATCTAGAAATGGTATCCATAAAGGTTTTTTTCTGAGCTACTGAAATCTTCATGCACTGAGTTAGTATAAACATATTATCCTCTAAGCGTCTGCCTGGCCTGAACTCATTCTGTAGTTCCCCCGCGGGTAAAGCGCCCCCAGCATCGGTCATCCCAGCCGACCAGCAACGCCGCAGCCACCCCACCCTTTCGCCTTTTCCGTCTGTCAAGAACAGGTGCCCTTCCTCTTTTCTTACGATGAACCTTTTAAAAGCTGCACACCGCCACCTCCAAAGAATACCCCCTGAAGAGAAGAAGGAGCCGAATTGGCTCCGAAACGTCGAGCTAATAAATTCCCTTACTTGGTTCGAGTCACTCTCTAAGTCTTAATAAATTTTCCCAACCAGACAAGCAATTCTGTCTAAATGTTTAGCTTCATGTCGCTGCCTTGCACGCCGCGTCTGGAGGTGGTTCAGAGCATGCATATACATGCAGGAGCGTGGCACAGAGGAAAGGCGACGCAAGAAACTTGTTTGGATCTTTCCATCGCGTCGCATGTGCACAATGGCCTCTGGAGCTCCCTTGGCGTCGCCACAATACCCTGTTGACAGCTGTAATTATTTGTGACCCCCAGCAAAAGCATTGAAGAAACTGCAGCGCTTACATTTCTACTAACGTGCAGCACTCCAGAGGGGAGATAGAATGGTAGAGATGTGGCAGGGAGAGAATGAATAGAACCGACGCAGTCATGAAACGAGTGCATGACAGGCTTGCCACTCTTCGCTCTCAGTTCCCATACATGGGGGGAGGGGAGGAGAGGAAAAAGGGGACGTGAGAAGGCGAGGGAATGCTACTGCTAGACACGACAATGGTTGCGGACAAACTGGATAAATTTAAGTTCAAGGTGCGGTACGGTGTGTTTGTGCTGTTTCTAAAATTAAACACCATCAAAATTTGTCAAGCGGACAAATGACGCACGATGTACAGACGCAAAGCCGCATCAAAATCAGCGTAGCGTTTAAGCGACGTTACGGAAGTGGCCGCACGTCAAATCAACACTTCTGTACCCGCCGCGGCGGCCATGCTCGAGATCGCGGGTTGGATCCCGACCGCGGCAGCCGCATTTCGACGGGGGCGAAATACAAAACTGCACTTGTTCTTAGATAATGAACTCCAGGTGGTCAATAATAATCCAGAGTCCGCCTTTAAGCTGCGCCTCATAATCCGACTGTGGTTTTTGTACGTCCATATTTCAGTTAAAGTTTAACACTTCTGCCACGACGCGATGTGCCGTGTGAGGCAATGACAACGCTCAACTCTCTCATAGGTTTTGAACAATGGCGCACAACAACGCCTCAGGCCTCGCTGTGTGTTCTGCGTACTACGCAGACAAACAGAAGTGGTGCACGCAAGATAACGTTTAACATCAGCTCAACACTCTGGTGTTGGACTCAATGCTGAAAAAATTAAACATTCACCGTCAACATCACCGTTAATTATTGTCAATCAAAGCAAACAGCGCAGAAAGATTCGCTTAGATCGATTCCCACAGTGCGTGGGCTCCGCATAATTTTAGAGCGCAGCTCTTAGGCGCCCGTTCCTCTGGCGAGCGTCCGCGTTGTCCCTCGTAACCGAGCGAACGAGCGCAGCGAAGGGTGAAAGCGAACGTGGAGCGCAGCGGGAGATGAAAGACCGTGATAGTGAAGAGAGCGCAAAGAGGAAAGCGGAAGAGTAGGTGGCAGCGGAATCATGAGGCGGTAGTGGAGGAGTGTGGCGAAAGGGTGAGGAGGACAGCGGAGTGCCTGCGGTGACCAGGCATGGGCTTCGGCCACCCTGAGCATGCGCTACTTCGCCCACGCCGCCAGAGAGTGCGCTTCGCGCGAGCCACGCGTTCCCGTGTTCACGCTTTCTTTCTGAACAATGAGCAACGCAACCGGTGGAAATGCTTCGTCTGCCGCTGCTGCTAAACGAGCTGCCCGAGCAGAGGCTCAGCGCCGGCACCGAGTGGGCCCTGTCGTTCAGAATTAAATTCTTTGCCACAATATATCGAGAATTGAAAACGCCTAAACAGCTGTGCACAATGGAGACAAATTACAGCAAATGATTGAGGACCTTAATCGAGAAAGTGTAAGAATTGGGTTGAAGATGAATATGCAGAAGACAAAGATAATGTTCAATAGCCTGGTAAGGGAACAAGAATTCAGGATCGCCAGTCAGCCTCTAGAGTCTGTAAAGGAGTACGTTTATATAGGTCAATTACTGACAGGGGACCCTGATCACGAGAAAGAAATTCACAGAAGAATAAAATTGGGTTGGAGTGCATACGGCAGGCATTACCAAATCCTGACTGGGAGCTTACCACTGTCGTTGAAGAGAAAAGTGTACAATCATTGCATTCTACCGGTGCTAACATATGGGGCAGAAACTTGGAGGTTAACAAAGAAGCTCGAGAACAAGTTAAGGACCGCACAAAGAGCGATGGAACGAAAAATCTTAGGACTAACGTTAAGAGACGGGAAGAGAGCGGTGTGGATCAGAGAACAAACGGGGATAGCCGATATTCTAGCTGACATTAGGCGCAAGAAATGGAGCTTGGCAGGCCATGTAATGCGTAGGATGGATAACCGGTGGACCGTTAGAGTTACAGAATGGGTTCCAAGGGGAGGGAATCGCAGTCAAGGACGGCAGAAAATTAGGTGGGGCGATGAAATTATCAAATGTGTAGGTGCAAGTTGGAATCAACTAGCGGAAGAGAGGGATAACCGGAGTACGCTGGGAGAGGCCGTCATCCCGCAGCGGGCGTAACATATAGGGTGAGGATAATTGCTTTTCTATTGCGCAAAGGCCTTTATTTTATATTACGTCCATAGCTAACTTTCGCAGTATCTCTTGGAGACATAAACTTGTTGACGCTGCTACTGGTGAAGATGTCTGCGAACTGCGCTCTTTAGCTACGAAAGGCCACCAAAAAGAAAAATGAAGCGGATCCCACGCAATGTGGGAATCGATGTTATGGGAATCGTAGTGCTGGTAGCTTGCTACCTTGTACTGCTTGGGATTACGCAAAGCATTACCAGAAGGACCAACGTATCTGTGTAAGACGAACAACTATGTGTCTGAAGCAAGCGCGCGGGGCGATAGCAGCCAGACAACGGTGACGACGATCGTGTGATTTCTACTGCGGGTGCTCAACGCAGATTACGACATGCCGCTTGTTGTGTTCTACATAGGTACGGCAAGGTCGATCCACATAGGTCGCGAAGCTTCGGGCGAAAAGCGGTTCAGAACCAATTGTCACCGACATTAGCAAGGGTGGTTATGGGAGCAGCGATTGAAGCGCGACTATGTTTAGAGGGAATAAACACTGGGAAAGAAAAAAGCGTTTTTAATTAAAGCGAGACGCAGTTAGATTCATTCAAGGAAAATAAAATTCCTAATCCATTCTGTATATGCATGGCGAGAAAAGAAGATACAACTCTATTTTGCTTGATCGTTATCAATAAATACATTTTTTCAGCGGCCACCGTGAGAGCGCCCATCGATAGCGGCGGGCGTTGACGCCGCTATCACTTGCAATGCAATGCAGCTCTTGAAGTGGGCAGA